>NW_027123753.1:0-1011 GCF_001457755.1 Trypanosoma equiperdum | reverse complement strand
TTAAATGTGAGAATTAAATGTGAGAATTAAATAATGAGGTTGATTGCTGTTGATGGTGATGAGTGATGAATAAATGTTATAAAGTGATGGAGAGAGGTGTATAAGAGAAGTTATATTAAAGGGCAATTAATTGTGGGTAGTCTTGTATGGAATTTATGATTTTTTGCTGATTTTTATTGATTTTTATTGATTTTTATTGATTTTTGAACTCGAAAAAACCTAAAATCCTAAGGGCGTGCAAAAATACACATACACAAACACCGTGCTATTTTAGGGGGTTTTTTAGGTCGGAGGTACTTTGAAAGGGGTTGGTGTAATACACACACTGCTTTTCAGGGGATTTTCGGGATTTTCGAGGTAGTGGTTGTATAGTTTATTCTTAGAACTCTTTATGATCCTGACATTACTAGAAATAAAATAATATAATAGATAAGTAACTGAATAATTAATAATTAAATCTTATATAATAAATCCAACAGATATAGAAATGCATAGAGTGATAGATGAAATTAAATTTGAATTATAATATACTTAATTATCGATTTATTATATTATTTTTCTTTTGTGCGGGAATCCTAGAATAAAGAAATGAGATAATAGATATATATGATAAAGTTAATATAATATAATATATATAATTATTAAACAAGAAGAGATCACATAGAGGATGAAGTGAAGATATTGTATATGTAATTATATAAAGTTAATTATTATCTATTATTTTAATTTAATCCTTGGAGTGGTGAGGAAGATGGTATAACTTAGAGATGCTGAAATACAGTATAATTGGCTTTAAAATGATCGGATTGGTTCCTAAAAGAAGAGAAAATAATATAATAGATTGATAATAAAGATTAATTAAATAGATATATAATATATAAATGCTACGACAATCATGATATAAGTTAAAGGATGATGTTAATTATATATGAATTAAATTATTGTAAGTATATTTATTATTATATTTTGTGTTTAGAATTGTGAGAATTAAATGTGAGAATTAAATGTGAG
>NW_027123398.1:38680-40286 GCF_001457755.1 Trypanosoma equiperdum | reverse complement strand
CATCACTTAGCGCCGCTTCATGATGTTGCAATAAGCACAAGTGGCTGTTGTGAGGGTGTTATCTGGGTCTTTGTTTAAATGTCTGATGATGTTGTTGTTGTTTTTTTTGGTGGGGAGGCTGACTGATGTTCCTCACCCCTTCCTGCTTCCTACGGATCTTTATCCTGTGTAATATGCTTGGCGGCGCCTTCTTTCATGAAACAGGTGTCGCTTAGTTGAAATTTTTTTATTCGTGTTGAGACTGTTATCTTATAAAATGCTCTGTCATTTTTTTTTTCGCCTCTTAGTAGCTCCTTTTGTGTGTTTGTGTGGCAACTATCCACTTTTGCACTCGCTCTGGAGTGCGTTTTCTTGTTTGCCCACTTTAACTTTTGAATAACTCTGGCGGGGTGTAATTCCCTGTGACTTGGTATGGGCGCCCCTTTTTGTTGTTGTTTCGGTGAGGGGTTGTCACCTCGTCAACACAATTTACTTTTTATGTGTGTTTTACCTTTGTCATTTTAATTATTCTACAATTTTGGATAACAGTACGGAGCAAACCCACCCACCCATCCCTCTGTTTCTTACTCCTCCCCCTCTTCTTCCTCCAATGAGCGACAATATATTCCTACCAATCGTTACTCGATGCCATCATAACTGATGGAGTGTCGTTAAGGAATGTTGGAGTGTGTTGTTTACTGTTGCAGATTTGAGAAGGGAAGAGGAAAACAAGCCTGAAATCAAAGGGGTGGAAAAGACGGGACGTTAGACATCTCCCTTATGGTATGGCAACGATTCCACACAGAAGCTTGGTGGAGGGAAAATAGAGGCTGCTTGTTTTGCCACAAAGGGTGGGAAAGAGAAACCGATGAAGTGTCTTTGCATCGCTTTTTTCGTGTGTGCACCGGATCCCTGCTGCGGTGGGCATACATGATTTTCTTATGCTGTGTTTAATGCGGGGGAGAAGAACGTTTAGCTTTCGCTTTTCTGATTATTTCCCCTCTTTTTTTTCTTTTGAAAAGGAATGTGGTAGCTAGTTTCTTACCTCACTCAAACAAGGCCTTCACTGAACAACACCATCACGTGCAAGACCAGAATTTGCAGAGTGATGGCAACAGGATGTTTCGAGGAATTGTGGTATTTTCAACACACTATTGATTCATTCCCCATTCCCTTTCTTCATGCAGCCCACAGAAGGGCGCATATGACGGGGCGGGGGAAGGTAATGTGAGTAAACCAAATGCTATGTTATCATCGGTTGCAGTTGTTTTCTGCTTATTCCAAGGTATCTTGTTCGGCACTCTGTTCCCCCATGACTTCCCTTCAGACCCTCAGTACTAAACACTGCAGTAAAATAATACAGTGGTAGAAGCTTTTGCTACGATACTAACATACACTTGAGGCATAATTTTCCACGCACATCCGCAGACAGTAGAAAAATAATATGTGCTCCTTAATTACACAACTCTGTGATGCGGGCCAGTTAGCTGATTATGTGGGGCTCGGCTGGTTAAACGCAGTGAGCTCCCAGCCGTACCTTGTACAAGCTCTGGGACTTCAACCACCTCCCCCCAAGGTGGACGTAGATGCCGCTGTTGCAAATGCGGGGGATGCTCACGGCGAACAA
>NW_027123398.1:38484-38670 GCF_001457755.1 Trypanosoma equiperdum | reverse complement strand
CACTGCAGTAAAATAATACAGTGGTAGAAGCTCTTGCTACAACATTAACATTTACAAGGAAAAGGTACATATAGATGGCCGTGGACCCAAGGTGTCTTTTGAGTCTCTGCTCTACAATATCAAAAGCAAGTAGTGCAAAGGGCACCAATGATTTTGTGAAAATTGGTATGGAACTGTGGCAGACAG
>NW_027123398.1:10694-38474 GCF_001457755.1 Trypanosoma equiperdum | reverse complement strand
CCATGGGTCGCGACACCTCTTCCTGGCCAAACAGTTCGAGCTTTATTTATTGGAATTAATTACTATGGAACTTCCGCAGCGCTCTCCGGTTGCTGCAATGATGTCAAGCAAATGCTCGCCACACTGCAGAAAAAGGGGCTCCCAATCAACGAAGCCGTCATACTCGTCGACGAGGACAATTTCCCCGGGAGGACCGACCAGCCAACCCGCGACAATATCGTACGTTACATGGCGTGGCTCGTGAAGGATGCAAAACCAGGTGCTGTCCTTTTCTTCCATTACTCTGGTCATGGTACACAATGCAAATCCAGAGGCGACAGTGACGAGAAGTACGATCAATGCATTGCCCCTGTGGACTTCCAGAAAAGTGGATGCATTGTTGATGATGATATACACAAACTTCTCTTCTCTAGGCTTCCTGAAAAGGTACGACTCACAGCTGTGTTCGATTGTTGCCACTCAGGTTCCATTATGGATCTTCCTTTTACCTATGTCTGCAGTGGAGGTGAGCAAGCATCGGGTACGCCACACATGAAGCGAATTCGTGAGGGAAATGATGTTCTGGGGGATGTGATGATGATTTCTGGTTGTGCTGATGAGCAAACATCTGCTGATGTTAAGAACACTGCCACATTTGGTACGGGTTCTACAGGCGCTGGTGGTGCGGCCACGCAGTGTATCACGTGCATGCTTATGAACAACCAGTCGTTGTCGTATGGTAAACTTCTAATCGAAACTCGCGACATGTTGAAGAGGAAAAGGTTCAAACAAGTGCCACAGCTCAGTGCTTCAAAAGCTATAGACCTTGATCAGACCTTCTCACTAACGGAAATGTTTTCTGTTGACAGATCTATCCAATAGTCCTGTGCCTGGGAGCTGCAGAAGGGTTCGAATCCCATTAGAAACAGTGGGCTCTGCATACACACCCTGCCCCAATAATGCCAAAGAAAAGCGTTTTCATATCCAAATTGTTTGTACTTCCATGTTTTTTCCTTATTCTGAATATGGATGGGGTTTGTGAAAGTTGTTCGGATACGTGCTTGTGTTATCACTGTCGTGAAGTGCTCCCTTTTGACCTGTATTTTCGCCACCCGTCCCGGGCACACGCTCACACACGCAATGTCCCTTTGGCTGCACACTCTCACTTTGTAATATATATACATATATATACATACATGCGTACCTCTCTCTCTCTCTTGATGAGTGCGGCCGGCAGCTGAGTCGTGCGATAGTGACCCAAACACACATCACTTAGCGCCGCTTCATGATGTTGCAATGAATAAAAGAAACCGCCGAGTTTCTGCCCTTTGGTTCGCTTTGCCATAATATCTGTCTGAGACTATACTTTTTTTAAAAATATATTTGTTGTTAGTGTAAGGTACTCAGCGGTGGCCAACTCGTTTGCTGTCACTCGCGCAGTTTTCATGAACGTTGGTAATTTGTAGAGGCTGTTTGGTAGTGTGCGTGATTTTTCCCGTCGAATTGGTTCCTTCTCCAGAATTTACTTTTTATGTAAGTGTCGTTTTACGATTCTTTCTTTTTTTTGCCGGTAACTGTCGTCTGATTTTGTGGGCAGTTTGCACACAAGTTCTCTTTTAATTAACTTCTTTTCGTTTTTAATGGTTCCCTCTTTTTTTGTAAAAATTCGGCCTTATATCTTCTGTTTTTTAATGCTGCTCTTCCTGTCTGCCACCGCTATTGGACATAATGTTCATACCCCGGCTCCGTTGATTGATTCTCTGAATCCTTCTCTGCTCTGATACTGTTTCAATTGAACGCCCCCCTCCTTGCCAACAAAGTGACCAATTACTGTCATCATGCATCGCTTTGTGTTGGTGCTACGCGAAGATCACCGTACGCTGTTGCGGCGTATCGTTCTATATCAGATAAATAGACCGTATTCAACTAAAATAGGCTCAGGTGACAACTTCACGCGTGTTGACAATCTGACAGAAGCGACAGAACCGGTCGAGAACCCAGTTGTTAATTTACCGAATTGCACCGAACCCACCACAGACCTTGAAGGAAGATGTGACGTTAACGAACGCACTATTTCTAGCAAGAACGGCGCTCACGGCATGAGTAAACTGCTTGAGACAATTTCTAAGCGGAAGAAGCCAAAAGCGGGGCCCACCGTTGGCGTGTCTCCAAAGCCTGTTGGTACTATGCTTGCGGAAATTTTCACATCGACTGCAAAATCGAATACCCCGCTCGAGGCTCGTGGGAGGGTGGTTCCAAAACCCCGAGCCTTTGTTGCACAGGGAAAGCCTGTTGTTTCATCATCGCTTATTAGTAAATTGCGAGAGAATGTACTCCGCAAACAAATGGATTGGCAGTGCGTGGCGCAGAGTTATCCGTCACTTCAGCGCCTGGGCGTATGGCAGAAGCGATCCGAGTGGACCAATTTGTTTCTCGCAAACTCAGCAGTCCCCCTTCCTCCTGCAAGCGCTAAACGGTTAAAGAATAACGGAGGAAACGAACCCGCCGCAATTTTAACTGATTTTCCGCAGCCAGTAACGGACGTGTTTGTGTGCAACGCGCCGACTGGCTCGGGGAAAAGCAGCTTGGTTCCACTGTTTCTTCTGGACAGCCACTGGCAGCGCATGTTACAACGAATTGACATCTCTCACAAAGCGAAAATTGTGTCCTCTGCCGCCAGTAGTAGTGTCATCGATTCTAAAGAAGGTGTAATGAGGTCAGTTGAGACGTTTCTGCCGCCTTCTCCGTTCCCTGTTAATGTCAGCACGCGGGAGTACGCTACAGTGTTTGGTGCGAGCAGTAGGCTTTGTATTATAGTGTCACAACCCACGCGTCTTGCGTGCGTGGAGCTGGCAAAGTTTACAGCAGCAATTTTGGCGTCGTCTTCGTCAACACCGGCGGCATCCAACGTTGGCGACCGCGTGGGCTACGCAGTCGGCGGCGACAGCTGTTTCTCAGCTGCAAGTGAAATCATATACGCTACGCCCGGCTACATACTCAACGCTTTGCAGCACGACCACAGTTTACTGTCTCACACGACACTGATCATCGATGAGGCACACTGTCGTGATATGGAAACGGATTTGCTTCTTGCGTGGGCAAAACAACAGTTGCTTAGGGCTTACCAACGAGAGCATGGTGAAGACAGGGAACAATCTTG
This sequence comes from Trypanosoma equiperdum, assembly GCF_001457755.1. NCBI lineage: Eukaryota > Euglenozoa > Kinetoplastea > Trypanosomatida > Trypanosomatidae > Trypanosoma > Trypanosoma equiperdum. Next base: position 35,335 of record NW_027123398.1, on the reverse strand, counting down.
GGGCATGCGCCATCTGATTTTGATGTCTGCCACGCTTTCGGCAGAGCAAATGGTATCTTATCTCATAGGTGCGCAGTTTAGCGCACCACCGTCTGAAGCAACGAGGAATCTTTCCGCTTTCTGCAAACCGTATGTTCTCTCTCTAGGCAATGAGGCAGCCCAGCTACCGGATGAGGTTTCGGACGTTGCAGTGCGCAGCGGCTTAGCGGGAAGTGGTCCCTATCGTCTTGAGGAGTATTTCATCGACGACCTTCCCAGCGCCCTGGAGTCGTCGCAGCTGTTGGGTGCTGATGAGAAGAGTGCGGATAACGGAAGTAAAGTAGTATCCTCGCTAAATGGAAGGTTGTGTCCCCTGTTGCTACCGCCCGCACGCCGAGTGATGGCTTCGTTGGTGCACTTCTTTTCATATATACGTTTTAGCCCCGAGATACATTCTCCTCAGGCACGTGCACTGGCACAATTTGTACTCTTCACGCTACAAAGCATCGCGAACCTAGCCAGCTGTAGGTCAAAGCCCCACACGACTGAGGGGAGTGGTGCCGTGCAAGAGAAAGGGGGGATTACTCAAGATCAAAACAACGAGCAACCGGAGAGCATATTGGTGTTTCTTCCCGGGTTTGCTGAAATGTCCCTTGTGTTGCAATCTCTTGAAGTTCTGTGCAGAAAAACGCTTGTAAACGACGAAGGGACTAATGATACCCAGCGACATGCAGAACCTGCGGGTACCACCACCAAAATTAGTGTTGATAGCACGATGAACTATGCTTACGACAACGCGGGTAGCGGAAATGTCACATTTTTGGAGTACGAAGGATGTTCATTTTCTGTTGCCCTCCTGCACGCCACGGCAGTTGGAAGTCCACAACGACAACTACGTGAAACTACCTCTCCGTTCCCTTATCGAATTATTTTGTCAACGAACGTTGCTGAGAGCTCCGTCACCATTCCTAACGTGCGTTGTGTTGTAGACTCTTGCCTCGAGCGGCGATTCTTTTCTGATCCATTAACAGGTGTCACGCTCCGCAGCACGGCTGTCGTCAGCGTTAGCAGCTCACGGCAGCGTGCGGGGAGGGCTGGAAGGACCTGCGATAGTTTTGTTATTCGTTTGGCTCCGAGGCGTATGTTCACACTCCAAAAGGAGGTTGTGGGGACCCACTACGGCAATTGTGGACAGGAAGAGCTAGTCACTTCAGACGAAAAGGGTGATGATGGGAAAGTAAAGGATAATAGGGGGGAAGACAATGAAAGCGGGAAAGCTTTCTTTCTGACCAGCAACCAGAGGAGTTTGAGCGGCTTGGTTCCGGCGGCGCCTGCACACACAATTCCTGAGAGTGCCGCAGCCAATGTAGCTTCATTGCTGCTTCGGGTCAAGTACTTGTTTCCTCACCAGGCAAGTTCGCTGTTGTTATTACTACCAGATGCACCTAAACCGAAGGCGATAGCACAGGGCATCCGACAGCTCTTAGACCTGGGACTTCTACAGTGCTCCAAAAGCCCGAAACAAAGGAGTGGTGACGATGTTCATTGTATAGGTGATAGCTGCCTTGAATTATCTAAGGACATGCCACGTTTGATCGACCTCTACAACGACGTTTGTTTAACCGCAAAGGGGGAGTTTGTCTCATACTTCCCCATACCTCATGAGCAAGCATTAATGTTGTACTATGCTTTGCAGTTTGCCTGCATCGAGGATGCGATACTTATCGCCTGCGCAATGACTGTTCCGGCGTTACTTCTCTATCCACGCGTGTCTGTCCAGGTTGGGGATTCCAAAAGCTGCGAAGGTGCACCAGCAGCACAATACTTGCAGTCACTTCTGATTCAGCGGAGTACAGCTTCTAAAATCGGAGAGAGGGGCAAAAGCACCAGTGGGCACACTCTGAGTGAACCACTCATGCTGCTTTCAATCCTTTATGAATGGTACGCATGTACTAGCAGTGCGGATGTGGTGGCCTTTTTTCGAAAATTTCGCGTGAACGGTAGGGCACTTCGCACTGTAGATAGCAGCGTGGCACAGTGCGCGTTACGCCTGTGGAGACTTGTCACACAGGGTTCCGACTCACATGAAACTGTGAATAAGGAAAAAGCTGTCACTAGTGGTGTGGGGGGTGGCGATAAAGATGACGTATTTGCGCTATATGGTGAGCATGACAGGGTGGAACGCCGCCCCAGCGCCTCACTTATTAAGCAGCTTGTGCTCTCCACCTTCCCTGAATCGTACCGTGTTCTACTTGCCAATTCGTTGCTGCGGCTTCACCGTTGCGCGCTTGAGCATTCCGCCCACCGTCCTTCATCACAGCACCGGACTATGACACAATGGTATACACAAGATGAACAACTTATCCGAAAACTTCAACCGCAATTGCCCAGGGCTCCAAAGCAGAATCAGAGGTCCAAGAAACCGCTGCTTACATTTGGACACGTACAAGACCGGCTTTGCGCAGCTTTCGTAGCCGCATTTGCAAGGAACACCATGCGTGGCGAGGATGCATCCCACCGTGCACACCAGAGGCGGATGCTGCGTAACCTTGGTGCCCTGCAGGAGGATGCAGACCGTACATGCTCCTTTTCGGTGGAGCTACACAGCGACCAGCGGCATCAGCAGAGTTTACTTGAACGCCTGACACCAGAGGTGCTGCGCGACGTCATTACGCCATATCTAGCCGATACCAATGTTCAACAGATTGAACTTTTTTCCACGAGGCGTTCAGGTGTCGTTCGATTTGGTAGCGAGGTTAATGGGTCTGTGGATGGAGACAGAAGAGGCGGCAACTCAGGTAAGGAAGAGGACCGGTTGTTATCGGCGGTCGCACTGCCTTGTGACCCCGCAGGGTTAATGGAAGCGGAAAAGGGAAGAAATTTGGCTGCGGTTGTATTAGCTCCTATTGGAATAAGTCTTTTGGTGTCAATTCAGAATATACTAACACGGCTGGTGGCAATGCTGCCTCCCACATCACCACCGGCGTCATCAGCCGTACGTTTACCAGGTGAGCAGGACAGAAACGATGGGGAGACGGAATCGATTCGGCGGGCAGAGGCTCATGAAAAAGTAGCTTCTTTGGATCGTTCACTTCCAGTTCCGGGTATAAGGACGGTCAACCGTACGTTTAGTCTCCGCTTTACAGAAACTGAGGGAGATTCCTCTGCTGCATCTGATACCTGTGTAACATGGCACGATAGCTACGGTCGGGAGCATTCCCTTCTTCTTAGTGACGCACGGCGTATGGGCTATGAAGAATTTTTTCCCAAACCGATTGCGGCTGCAGCCGCCGATGCTGACCATGAGGACTGTAGCATCTGCCGTTCAACTGGTAACGGTGTCATCTTGTCAGGCGAGCCTGTACCTGCGCCCGGTGTTGATGAAGATGTGAGTAGCAGTGGAGTGAATAGTGATGGTAGTGACGAACAACACGCACTGCTAAGCATACATCGTGTGACCTTCACTGGAGCGGTTCAATGGAAGGTAACTTTGCCAACTGTGAGGCCCTCTCAACACGAGTACCACAGCTGTGAAAAGGAGGAGGGGGAAACAGCACCTTGTAATAAGGATTATTACTGCTATGTGTGCCACAATTTGTGGTTTCGGGAAAAAAGCTTCCATCATCACTGTCGGAGCGTAACCCACCTTACTCGACTTTCCTTTGCTGTGCAGTTCGGTATGCGGCGTGAGTGGGTGGGATCTTTCTGTAGCGGCACGTTATCTGACCTTCTACTACGTAAGAGGGGGACTAATAGTGTCAGTAGCATCAGTCGTAGCGATGTGGCGGTTGAACTTAGATCCTGTAATGTATCCCCCTTGTCGTTTCTTAACGCTCTACAATGGCGACCACGTGGTGAAGGGGGGACAGCGATGCTGCCGATGGCCGTTGCGGGCACGCTTATAGGAAATGCTCCCTCCTACACAGTAACTCGCGCAGCGCCAATAAAAGATAGTGGTATGACGCTGCAAGCGTTACATGTCTGGGTTTTGGACACTGAGCGCCCTGGCGCCTCCACTGAACCCGCAGGTAGTGAATTGCCGCCCTCGCTGTTTGTTCTCGCAGGATATCTTGCCGCTGCCTCCACTGGTTTTGACGCCGCTCTACTGACGAACACCGCGCATACACGAGCGCATGCAGTGATGCTACATGATTGGGGAGTGTGGCGCTTTCCAACTCCATTGAGTGTGCAGAAACTGAAGAGTGTTATGAGGGTTTATGCCGGAAAGCCGTGGCGAGGCGTACCCGTCGATGCTGATGATGAGTGCGAGGCAGGCGGCACGGCAACCGATCAATCTAGCGAAAGTGGGAACCGATGTCGTAAAGACGATGCGGGAGGTGCTTGTGAGGAGGAAAGTTTGCATTGGTGCGTTGTGTCCGATGTGTGCCCGCAGTGTACGTACAGTGGCAGCGGCGGGAAGGGGCGGCAAACGAGGAGGGGAATTCTAAAGGTAGTGTTGGACGACGACGCACCATCTGTGGATGAGGTAGTTCAGAGTACACTGCTGATTGTGTTGCATGAGTACCAAAACTCTTTGCGAAATGTTGTGAGTTTCGCCGATTACATTCAACGGGTGGTCGCAAAACTTAACGCGTGGTCTAACGCTCAACAACCACAATTGAGACCTCCAGCGGCAGCGGCGGCGGTGGGACATTGCCCAGGAGCGGAATTGTTAGCGAGGCTCGTGGCTTCTCGCCGCGGCCAGTCGATAGAAAATCTACTCCGTGATATCGGCTGCCAGTTTCTCTCCCCACCCAGCACTCTGGTGGCCATGGGGGACGTCGATGGGACAATTATACCAACAAAAGGGGTGCCAAGAGTTAACACCGGCGGAACGAATGAAAAACTCTTTCTCATTCCCACCGTACTACCCAGTTATTTGCCTTCACCGAACCTCGCTGAGTTGTTACGGCGCCATCGAGTTGACATACGCAACTTTCATGCGCATGCTGCGTGCGATTTCAACGCCACTTCGCAGGTGGGAGGAGCCGCTGAGCCTGAGAAAGGCACACTTTCAAGATCCCTACAGGTGACAAAAGGTGTTAACACGAAGCAAGGGCATGGGCCCGATGTGCTTTTCTGAGCACTTGATTGCTTCATCATATGGTCTTCACATCGCTGCATTACGTTGCATTCCCCCTTCCTTGGGCTCCGTCTCATATTTTGAGGTGGCAGCCACCGTATCGTCAGTTCGTCAGCCACTTCCAAGGCGTGAGTGGAGTGACGGGTGGAACCTAACAAGACCAAAACAAAAGGATACATCAGGTGTCGACTGAACATTTTGCCTTTGCCACGTTTCTGTGCTTGTCACGACGATACCTGATGCTTGTTTTTTTTTTGTTTATGCACTGATATGTGTAATAGGAAGAAAGGGGTGTGGGGCAGGTGGACCTAATATGGTACTTGGTGGTGTAGTTGGGGGACGAATAACAGCAAACCGGAAGAGTGTATTACAGAGATTAAATACCGTCACGACCACCCATTTATTGTGTAATAGGCTTTGTTCGGGTTGTGCTGTTACCTCTTTATCTGGATCGGACTCGGAGAAGCCCAAATCTCAGAGATTGCCGCGCCGTACAAAGCGCACCAATTATGCAGACCGAGAGCAGCTGATGTTCCCTGACTTGTTTGTTGCATCCTCTGAGGGGGAAGCAGTGTCATGTGGCTCGTGGGAATCGCTGGACGAAGGTGTGATGCAACCACCTCAGCCACATGCTGCCGCATCGTCTTTACGCCTTTCTGCATTTGTGCTGGGGGCTTTGGCAATGCCCCTTGTCGGCCCCATAACCTACGGCATACTGAACGCCATGGCCTATGTTGGCTACACTATGGGGCGTGTCTCCTTTTATACGCGGTATAGTGTAGCGCCGCCACTATCGACATCAGGAGGCAACTCAACATCGGCAACACCGTCGCCGGTTCTGCTGCGGACATCCTTGTCTTCCCCTATGGACGTTGAAGCTTCAATACAGCAGCTTATTGCTGCAGGGGCCTACGCGCAAGCGGCAGCGCTTTCCACCACAACTGTTCATCAGGCGGAATGCGCCAACTCGCGGGAGTCGCTCACCGCCAGTGATAACAGCGGGACCGTTTCGGCTGAAAATATTTTTTTGGAAAATTTAAACGGAACGCCCTACTTTCGGGGCCTCCTGCAGGGCACGACACTTGATTGTATTCGGGTGGGAAGTAGCCCCATCCACAGCAGGGGACTCTTCACGACAAAGGCGTTACCACGCGGCACTCGGGTGGTAGTTGCCCCACAGCGCACATATATGGACGCCGCCCAGTTGGTGCTATTACTTGGCGATACGCACACGCGGTTGCCAGACACATTTCACTACACGCACCCAACAGGTTCATTAATGGAGCTTGTCACTCAACCGCTGCCACACCATCTCATGAACCATAGTTGTGAACCCAATTGCTGCTGTGGGCTTTCGAAAGAATTTTGGCCGGCGGCTGCTGCAACAGGTGAATATTCCGAATGTAAGGAAGTCTTGAGTCGAATAGAAAACTTTCCGTACTTCGGGGATGCGAATAGTTTCTTCACCACCCGTGATGTGCCAGCGGGCTCCGAGTTGACGATTAGCTACTCGCACAGAGTGGCACCACTTTTTTATGGTGAAAATGCACTGAAGAAGTACTTTGTTGTCTGCCGTTGCGGCTCTTCAAACTGCAGGCACTTCGTGTACAAACAAACTGACGAAGTTTCACAATATTTTGCAGGGCGTAAACACTGCAAAGATAAAAACGGCATCTTATCGCGGTTTATATGCAATGGTGGAAACAACGTACGGGTAAACGGTAATCGTAATATTGGTGATGACAGCATAAAGGAAGTGGGGAAGCTCCTGCGGATGGGCTACGATGATGAAACAGTTTTCTTGTCGCTTCTTTCGTCAAGGAAGCCGCTTCTTCGCTACATGCAAGCGCACCTCGCAGCATCGCGGCGCTCAGCGACGAAACGAGAATTGCTTATGTGCTACAGACACGTATTCAAATTTCTCAATGAGGCCTCACCAGTCGACTAGCTGTGGAAGGAAGAGGGTCCGCGGTTAAACCTTTTTTTTTATGCACGCATCCGAGGGAAAAACTTTAGTTTCGAGCGCCAAGTCGTGTGGACTTAGTGTGTGAGCGCTGAGTTTTGGAGGAAACCTCGAATAAATGCTTATCTGTGTTTTTGTTTTGTTTTCCACGTGACAGTAGATGTCTTCCATGGGGGGGAACCAGTTCTAACCTACAGCTTTTCCCATATAAATATGAATGTTATTCGCTTTTTCTCTTGTAGCTATCGGAAACTGCGACAAAGGGAGAAAGGCAGCCGAAGGTGCCCGGAGGGGTGCTTCCGATGGCAATGGACGAGGTGGATTTTCCATCGGGCTCACATGATGTACGAAACGTATCCAAACATAGTCGTGATTGTCGTCAAGGTGTGCAGCCAACGTCGCTACATCAACAATATCGGTACCTCCCTCCTAACCTCCTACCTCGCCCTCCTGCGTGTCACTCAAATGGTATTTTTACCGATATGCCGGCTTCCAACGAGTTCAGCCCCGATTCCGTGACTGAAGGGGTAGCCATAAACATGGATGATAGTGCCTGTGTTTCATCACAATTCTGCGGAAGTGAGATTCGCTCACCGAATGTGAGTGGGGACGAGACGAGTGAATACAGTGGTGGGCGGTATACGGTGGCGGAAAGGGGACGGAATGAAAATGAGAACGAAAGGGGGTGGGGTGAGGCAAAAGCGGAACATGATGAGAGTATGGCTGAGCTCATACTTACGGCGCTTCAGCGTAAAGATGACTTGCTTCGTGAACAAGCCAATACCCTGAAGCAACGGGACCTGGAATTAGCGCATCTACAGGGTGAGGTTGCAGGGTTACGGGAGGAAAAGCGTCTGTTACTCCAACAACTTCGTGACTGCAATGAAACGGATACCGCCTCAAAGCAGACAGCAAGCGCCTCACGTGAGCAGCAGGCTGACATCACCTCTTTGAACGCGCAAAATAAAAAGCTAATAACGCAGCTTTCGGAGGCGCGGCGAGAGGCTGAGGAGCGTGAGGAAAAGTATACAGCGGACTTACAGTACATTCATGAAGAAATGCAAGAGTTTTCCACACTTGTGGATGAGGTGCGGTCGTTGCGGGCGGCGTTGCAACAAATGGAAAGCAATCTTGCGGGTGAGCGGGAGTTGAGGAAGAAATGCGAGTTACAGTACAGGGAGTCCACTCGCGAAGCTGAGGAAGTTTTGATCCGCGAACGGGAAGAGAACCAAAAGAAGCTGAAACGATATAAGAAGCTGTATGAGGAGGCCGAAGCTGCTGGTCGAGAAGCTACTAATGAGGCGAAATTGCTACAAGAGGAATTACAGCAGTTGACTGTTAACCATGCCACGCTAACAGTCACCTTCGAAGTTAACGAGCAAAGAATAGCAGACATGTCAGAAGAGCAAGCGCATCTTAGAGCCAGTCTCCAGGCGGCTCGGGAGGAGACAGTCATTCTGCGTGCATCACTGGAGCGGCTCCGGAATAAAGAGTACCTCGAAGCAGAAGACGAGGAAAACTGTGAAGACGAAACAGAACTAACATTCCACGCACACTTTCACACGGAAGCGGAGCGAAGTATGTATGGCACCCGGAAGCAACTGGAGAGTATGGTAGCCACCCTGGAAAGACGTCTTAGTGATAGCGAAGGACGTGAACAGATGTTGTCTGCCGAGCGGGAACGGCTACGAACTCAACTCCAGCAGCTGTCCGTCAGCGCGCGAAAGGAACTACTCGAGCAGCAACAAATCGCGGACGAGAGGGCTGCTGTGCAACGTGTACACATTCAGCAGTTGCAACGGGAGTTGGATGAGAAGCAGCAGCAACAAGAAGAAGCAGAGGAGAGAGCACAGGCGGCGTTGTTGCGCGCACAGGAGCAGTTTCGAGAAGCATGTTCGGAGCTGCAGCAGGTTAAGGAGGAAAGGGCCACAGCGGCGGGAGAAGAGTCCCGCCGCCATGTTTTGTTTGAGAAGCAGATAGCCAAGGTGTTGCAGGCTCTTCAGAATAAACTCAGTCGAAGAAATGTTGAGTGCCGCATGTTAAAGCAACAAATTAAGCTGAATGAGGAACAAAATAGGAAGCGTCTCGAAACGAATGTGTCAGAACCCGTAAGGCAGGATCGTCGGCCTCCTGTGCAGAACGTGAAGGATGGGAGCCGGGTGACACGTCCGGCGCGATTGCCTCTTCATAATACAGTAGTGAAGCAGGAAGTATTACTTGCAGCAGCACAGCCAACCGCTTTACAAGAACAACGTGCTGATGCCCACACTGCGAGGTTTACCGCGCCTCAATCACCTGCGTGTGAGTACAACTGTATTGAAGCGAGGCTGAATGAGGCTTTAGCGCGCACTACCGAGCTGGAGGAACAGTTGCAGGCTAAACGTCGCAAATACTGTGCAATGGTTAAAGACCGGAAGATGCTGATGGAGCGTGTGGAAAAACAACAGCAAAAACAGCAGCGGCAAATAGCAACTCTGGAAGACATGCAAAGAGAAACCCTGCGGAAGCTGGAAAGTACGCACCGCCGCCGCATGAGTAGCGCTTTTGCCGCTGCTGCAGAGGGCAACAAGCGACAGCAGTGGGTTATTCAGCGAGGGGTAGCGCGTGTGGTAGCGGAGCTCGTGGAATTCATCCATGAGCTAGAGTCATACGCTACTGTGGTTGGCGACAGGTACGTTACTCGTGCAGCTTCTCAAAACACCAAAGAGAAGAATCACAGAGTTAGACTTACCTATGATAGCCCACCGCAAGATGCGTTAAGCGAAAGGGAGAACATTCTGCGTGCTGCTTGCGATGACATTACGCGAAATTTTCTTGGAGTCAACGGTGGGTGGGAGGCTTTGTGCCAGTCGAATTCATTCACGTGTAGTGACATCAGTGCTTCTTTTAGCTTCGGGAAAGCAATTCCCCAGGCGATGCGCCAGCGGGTACGATGCCGAATCGCAGACTATTTGAAATCACAACTTCTCGGCACTAATTCAAGTAGAACTGGAACGGGAGTCACCACTACCCCGGGTGAAATGCACAAGAGGAGCATTGGTGGTGGTGGAAACAACAAGAGAACGATGAATCTGAGTTTCGGGTTACATGGCGAAGTGGAGGAAGAGAGGTGGCTGCATGGCGAACCATATGCCGGTGCACATGGTAGATCAAATAGAAATTTGGGGACTGTACCCGGTAGTTCTTCCGGGGAGTCCCTCATAGATGTGCTGATGGAGTGTGTCCGATACATTTTCCAGGCATAGTTTGCATATAACGAAAGGTGAGAAGTGCTGCAAGGTTGGAGGCAGTTGACGGACTGTTTTATCTTCAAGTTAATGGATGGATATCGTGAAGAAAATATATTGATTGTTCACAAAAGTTAAAGTGTTTATCAGCATTTTCTTTCCTCCTCTCTCTTGGGTGTTTTCTTTCTTTCTTGCTGTTGTTACTGCTCGCCGTTAGCATCCTTTATTGAGGGAGTAGAGAAGCACACGAACAATAGTCAAAAAAGAAGAAAAGGTATCAAGCGTTTGCGCTATTTTTCGTGATTTTGCCCCCGGTCTACCGTGTGCCCTACCAACAGCGGCTGGGACAGCGATGAGCGGCCTCAGTGTTCGCGCTGCCCTGTCTACCCCACCATTCTCTACCTTTTGTGAGTTTAAGGTAGATGAGCCACCGAGGCGTGGTCAACTGGCAGCTCTCTGTGGCGGGAACCGCGCCAACAACACCGGCGATGGAATCTCACAGCTTCCAGCTGTCGAACCATACGGACGGTCAGCGGCAGGTGTTGTTGTGGAGCCGGCTCATTTGCGTACGCCTACTGCACTCGAAAAAAGCATGCACTTTCTTGTACAACACTACCTGCGGGAGCCACACGGTCCAGCGGTGTTTCTGGCTCCCTTTGACGTGTGGCGGTATCTGTGGGACCGCATGCGGCAAGTTCGTACCAATTGGGTGCCTCAGTTACCACCTGTAGGAGCAGAACTGCGGGACGATGGGTGTGGGGAGCGTATTGAGGGGAATGTCAACGAAGGGGGAGATTTACGTGGAGGAATATTGCAACAGCAGTGTGAGACGATAACGACGAAGCAGATGGTTAGGAGGGAGTCGCGTCGGCGCCTGCGTTGGTTGGAGTTTACTGTAGCAGCACTCTCTGTGGGAGGGGCAAACTTGTGCCGTAGTGTTGAGGGATGTAGACACTTTGTGCAGGAAAAGCAGAATTTTTTCGAGTCTATTGCCCAGTGCTTTAGTGATTTGGTGGTGTCGTATCGAGCGGAGCAACGGTTGAGAAACTCAGAAATGTTCTCTGCTGTTATTCTTTTCTACGGTCTTTCCCAGCTGACGAAAATTGAAAATCGTGCAGGATTTTTTCGGGTCTCACAGGTGACGGTTAGTTCCGTTTCTGGAGGCACCACAGTTGCGGCACCGACCTCCGTATTTGAACCACCAAGCAGCAGTGTAGACTTCGGTAGTGTTTATAGGGAGCTTAGCTATATTCCCTGCATGGCACGCAGCCGTCACGTGCGCATTGCGCTCAAAATTATCCACTGCTGGTGTCAACGTGAGTGGTTTCGCTTCTTCTACCTTTGTAGAACTGCTCGACTAACAGTCCTGCAACGTGCGATTCTTTCCCACTCCTTTAGCTACGCGCGCTTCCGCGCTGTTGTGGACCTTGTCACAGCTAACGTAGTGGTGTACGGAAAAGGTCGAGTACGGGGCTCCATGGCTGTAAGTGAACTGGCAGAGCTGTTGCTTTTTACTCCAAAGCATTGCGTGGAATTGCTGCTGACGATGGGCCTGGGCCCACAACTAAGTGAGGACCGTACTGTACTACGTCTGTCACAGCAGGATTCCTCGCCGTATACCACGCAAGAGCAAATTTTTCGTCACTTAGAAGAAACCGGTGGTAAGCCACGTCTGTGCCTACCGACACTTTCCTCCTTCGTCGGCTTTACGGTCTGGCAACGTGCTTTCGAGTTGTTTCCAAGTGCGTTCGACGGCGATGCGGCGGGAACCGTGTCAGGAGCATCGTCACCACCCGTAACGGATCTCGAAAATATGCGTTGCCCCGTGAATCTTATGCAACTGTTGGAGCCTTACTGTCCGCCCTACAACGAGGATGTAGCGGCGCTTGAATTGTTGGACGCAGGAAGTGAATGGTTTGATGGTATACAGGCCTCTCGGGAGCGCATGTTGGCGTGGTGTGTTAACAATGCTTCACGTGCGGAAGTGAAGCGTGAGGGAATGGAGACAGAAGCTCAGGATGATTCCCGTTGGGGTGGAAACGCTACTATGGGTTGTGAATACGATGGTGTTTCTGGAAGCATGGAGGGTGATGAATTGGGTGAAGAGCTCCGGGAGGTTGTGGCGGAGATGGACAGGGAAAGCGTTTCCACGCGTAGCTCCGTATTTGACGACGATGATGAAACTGAGCTGACGCACAACGAGACAGGCTTCGGCCTGCATGCTGAGGAAGTGTGTGGCGAGGAGGATGTGCTGAACAATGAAAGCGATTATGGAGAGGAGGACGAGGCTCTGCGTGAAGCGAATATACTGATCAATTCGCTTCAAAACTCCTCGATATACCAGTTGGCAAGCAGCAATATGCAGAAAGAGACAACTAAGGAGTTACCAGATACGGCAGCCGCTACCGACCCTATCAAAGGAGCTGATGAGGCACATGCTGCCGCACAGGGATCTTCACAGAGGAATAACGAGGACGAGAAGCAGGAGCAGCAGAAGCTCGATGAAAATGCCTCAGAGCTGGTGTTGTACAAACCATCAAGTGGAGCTGAAACAGCGGTGACTCCACTGCCGAGTGATCATCCAGGTGTGATGTCACCGACTCTGCACGCAACTGTTGAAGCACCCGAGAGCGAGAGCAGTCGATCAACAGAGAATTCCGAGGTTGAGATTGTGGCCGTCGCCGAGAGACCCCAGCAGGCGAACAAAAAGGAATGTGAAAGTGGAGAGCGCAACGAAACGCTGGCTCAAGACCAGAGCAACAGAAGCATGCTGTTCGGTTCACAGAGTGCGGTTCCTGCTTTCTTTGGTGTGTCAAAGTTTCCCCCGATATCGTTTGGAAATTTGCATAGTGGGTTCCCCGGTTCACCTACACAACAAAAGGCGAACGTTGAGGAAAACGTGCAGGGAAAGGGAGATTCGGCACTAAAACGTTCGCGTTCAGAAGAAATCGACAACAACGCTACCATCCCAGGTTCCTATCTAAGTCGGCAACAAGTAGATACCGTTCTAGACACTACCACGTCATCTGTGGACGACAGGATTATGCTTCTGCCGTCTGAGGTGGAAGAGGAGAGTGAACAAAGAACATTGAAAGCTGAAGTGCAACAAAAGGAGGACGCCCCGAGGCAACGAATGCGCGTTGAGCGAGGCAAAGTGGACACAGACACAAGTGAGCGGAGCGTGCCAACCACCTCCCACTGCGCAACTTCCTCAGATGTTGACCCCGCTCCGAGACTACCGGAAGCAGGTGGCCCCAGTTTGGTGTCTTATAAAGACGTCATAAAGGCGTGTGTAGACGAAATGAAAGGCAAGGAGCAACGGTGGCCCCGGATGTCTGAGGCGGACGTGTCCCTTCTCCCGCGTGCACCTTCCAAACCTTCACGTGAACAGTCGCTTCAGGTACATTCCCCGCTACCCTTTTGTTTTTCCACTGGAGCTGAGTACTCTGCTGTGGCGTTGTTACTGCAGGAGTTACCACAGTGGGTGGATACTTTTACGAGCTACCTAGTCAGTTTCTACTCTGCCTCCTACAGCGATGTTACGGCTTGCCGGCACCTTACTGACATCATTTGTCGTGGATCCCGCTCACAGGAAATCACAGGTTGGATGTGCCGAGGTTTCACACCATCAATGATTCCGTACAGTGAGACAGGTGAAGATTCGTTGTTAAATTTTAATGAGGAACTCAGCCACGATGAAAGTACAAATGCACCGACACGGGAGACGCCCATACTCCGTCTCACATCGAAAATAATCGTTTTTGGAAGTGATCTGCGAGAACACGACGACCGTGACGAGCACACCGGTACGGATGGGGCATCTTTGTTTGCATCCTCCGGTCTCAGTGGAGGTGCTGGGAGCCGTTTCGTATCGAGGCAGCTGTCCGACAGACAGCATCTGTCTTTAGGGCATTGGATCGCTGCCCTGATGCTTCCGCCTGCGGAGCGGGCAAGAGTTCTAAGGGAAGGTATTCTCTACCACTCAAAAACGCCTCAGTCAACAGATATGGATGCATGTTTCGATGAGGGTGGTGGATCCGCTGCCGAGTTGGGGAAAAGCAGGGACAGTGACCACATTGGTATATGGGAGCAAATGCACGTTCTACGGGCCGCTGATGCAAAAACAACACCGGCAGCGTGGAGACTTCTTTCAACTGCCGCTGCCGCATGGCGGCGACCCCTCCCTAGCGGGTCAACCAAGATGCTTCTTCAAACACAGATTGCGTTGCACGCTGTGGATTTCCGCGATGTTCCGCGACTGCGGTGGACTCAAGACACCCAAACATCTTCGCCGGCAGCATGCAAGGTAGCGGCGTGTGAATGCCAACGAGAGCATCCCACGGTGATCATCGCACTCGATACAACCCGGCACAAGGAGTTTGCAGCAGGTATGGAAGTGCTGCGGTCGCTCATTTCTCAGTCAGTGGAACAGCGGGCTGTCCTACTTGCGGGTGTCATCGTTGTACTCTACACGGAATCTGTTCAGGAAGACGAAGAAAAGAAAAAGACTGTGGAAGAATTCTTCTGGTCCACATGGGAGCGATGCAGCAAGGTAGCCGAAGAGTCGGAACTACAAGCAGCCGCAACTCTATATGATGATAAGATGCCTCCATGGCGTGCCATGTATCAAAACACCATACGTCGTGCCGTGGTGAAGGCGCGGTCCCAAGCCCAGATGTGTAGCGGCTCATCACCGGATGGTTCTTTCTTGTCGGCTACATCGCTACCAAGTAGTATCGAAAGCGGTGATGGAGTTGACTCAAATATGAAGCGTAGCCTTCCTTACCGAATTCAGAAGCTTATTAAATCGCGGAGGGTGATGCCATCGGGTGCACCACCAGACCCTACTCTACTCGTAGTTCCTATCCATTCTCTTATGGACAAAAATACAAGAGCATTCCGCAGTCAATATGGCAATGGTGGTTTCACCGCATTTGGTGTCATAGCACTGAAGGAAATGCTGAACTCCTCTGTCCATTCGCTTCTACAAGACTACGAAGTGAGGTGCCGTGATTTTTTGCGGAAAAATAAGTTTGATGCGTGGTAACGGTAGGAGGGAAGGATGTCGGCGATTGTGAAATCATTGACGGCTGTTGATTGTCACTAGAAACGTGTCCTCTCTGTATTCTACTCTTTCTCAGGGTTAAATGCGCCAGTGAAACAACCGAACATGGAGGGGGGCTGGGAAAATGGCGGCAAATCACTTTCAGTTGTTGGAAGCTCAAGTGACACATACATCACTATGTGCAGAGGGATGAAGGTGCGGGGCTGAAACATAGCGTCGGGGATGATAAGAACAAGAGAGAATGGGACCGCAGGAAAAGAGTCTGTATGGTGAATGGAATGCTGATTGCTGTGCTTTCCTCCTCCACCAATGGTTTCTTTCACGTGCATTTATCCTTCTCCCATCAACATCCCTCTGTTTGTGCGTCGCTGACTTTCGTGCAAACACAAGCATCTGCGACTACAATCGGAGGTACAGAATGAGTTGGTGCGCTGATGCGGGCATATCTGCTACATTTCTCGTGTGAAGGGGGTGCACATTACTGAAACGAGAAAGGTAAATGTGGTGCCAGTGTTGTTTGTGGTGGCTGGATCACCTCAGCGTCCGCAGGTGCATCACGCCTCTCTTTGTTTTAAACGAAATAAAAACTGCCTATTTCTTCTTGGGGAAAAAATGTGAGCGTCCTCGTTTGTCCCCATCCATCTGCTCACACGTGCATACACATGGTGTGGCATCTTCCCCTTTGCTTGTTTCTTGCACTTTCGAAGGGTGTGTGATGGTGTACATTCTTGCCCATGATGTGGTACTTTGCCTCTTGTTAGACCGGCACGGAGACCCTACCGCTGTTCAGTCATTTGTTCAAAACAAGTGGGATTCACTAAGGGAAACTCAGCTACCGTCAACAATGTCGCTTGTGTGTTGGTTATGGCACTCCCTGAAGGCGAAGAGAGGACAACAAAGCGGTGAGATAGATGAAGATGAGGTTGGAGACGGCATAAGGGTCGCAACTGTCCCAGGAGGCAACAGTCCTATAGAAACACCATACAGGGCAAGAAATGCAGTAGAACCCAGTCATGCCGAGTTCGTCGAATCTCCCACGCTCGCAACTTCTACCAGCGACTGTTATCCCGAAAGCACACCACTTACGAGTAGGGTAGCAAAAATCACCGTAAAGCAAGTGCTCCAATGGGTTAAGAAGGCCCGTCCAACGTCTGACGGTCATGAGTCTCACTTCGCTGGCGAGGCCGATGAGCCCAGTAACCACACCTCAAGGGAAAGGAATGTAACTACTCGCTGCAGAACGGCAGAGGACTTGTGGGTTCTAACACGGTTGGTAGCGCTTGTGCGCCACGCTGTTGCTACCCTGATGAGGCAACTCCTCCCTTTGTCCTGTCAAACCAACGGTCAACGATGCGATCAAGCAGAGGAGGAAGAAATTGAAGAAGATGATCATAGTCGGTTCACGGATTTTCCGCATGAATGTGTAGTACTTGTGCCCCTTCATGTGTGCCGTTCTATCCGCGGCCTCTCGCTACGCCAAGTCATTGCAATCTGCACTCAAAAGCAGACAGTCCTGTCGGAGTGGAGCAAGTCCCGACGCTCCGTTTCTTTCATCATTAACCCGGCGTTACCGCCAACTAATAACCCTCACCGAGCAGAGAAGAATAAACGTCTTGACAGGATACAACAAGCGGTGTTTGCTCAGTACTATGAGAGCATGGCGCACTCCAGCAACAGGCGGGCCAACGGTGCGTTCAACCCAGTCATTCCTCTTCATCAAGATGAGGCACAGGGACTACAGAACCGGAAACAGGAGGAGTCCTTTTCTAGCTTCCTCCGCGGTGCTTCCATTGGGTTTGATATGCAATTGATGGCTCTCTCTGGGGGGGCTGTTGGGTATTATTTGGGCTATGTGCGAGGACGTCCTGCGAATGATTGCATCGTATACGCCACAGTTGGTTTGGTTTTGATGCTTCTCGTGGATGCCTTGCTTTTAATACTTATGCTGCGGCGGCAGGATGAAAGTCTACGGCGAGAAAGACAAAACCGCTGGAAATGGCTCCAACCAATAGGTAGAGACGAAAAGAAAAGTCAAAGAGGGGAAGACTATCATGCGGAGGGAAGAGGCAGCGTCGTTGCCGCAGCGCTAAATGCTAAGAAAAATGCGTAGCATACTCTTGGAAGGTGCTAGGCAGCGACGGAGACAACAACCGAAAGAAGTCGGAAGGAGGGGAGAAAATCGAAAACGGGCGGATATCGTATGGACCAGCCACAAAAGGAGGAAGGGGTAACATCGGAGGTGCAGCGTGTCGAAGGATGGGGGAGATGCGTAATTGAGGATTCAGTCACCAAGTTTTTAAAAGGGTATCCTATTTCCATCATCTGCTCTCCTCCATTTGTATCTTGCGGTGGAATCGGCATGTAAGTGATGCCTCAGTTTAAACTGTTTGCTACCTGAGGTTGGACCACTTATTTGGCACATACACACAAACACACACATCTTTATTATGTAGTATTCGCTTCGTTTGGTTCTCAGCATGGATCTGGGGGTTGATCTTTCGTTACTCCCTTCTCCCCTTCCTTGAAGTGGATTCAGCATTACTTCTCTGTTCCTGTTCTTTGCCACTACCTCTGAGTGCCGTTGAAACTGATCGTAATTTTAGTGTTGCGCCGCTGCCACGCAGTTGCAAGTCTCGAAAGAGGGAACCGGGGTGTAAGAGGGGATTGCTATTGTCGGTTGCTTTATGATTGTGACCAGAAAGTTTTAGGTTGTCCGGGTAAGTTTCTAAACAAGGAAACGCTTCAATTATGTAGAAACCAGCATATTTCTTGCAGTTTCTTTGTTCAACCGATTTCACGATTTAACTCCTCTGCTTTCCTTAGTTTTATCATACGTTTTGGTTAAGGAGAGGAAGGGAGTTTCTGCTTTTAGCAGAGCAAAGTATCGGTAGTGACGGCGTGGTCGGTGGCAAACGCAGTCAGAGGAGGGGCGTAGGTGAATAAATATACAAAGACACATAACCTGCATTATTTGAAGCGATGGATAGAACAACGCTACCAGTGGCATGCCCATCCGATACGCAAGCTGATGGAGCGTGTGGTGTTCTTGCGGGAGGACGGGACGGTGGAGAACATCATCAGAGGAAACAAAGCGTTCAACCATCAAACTGGGTTGCTTCGCCCATTGAAATGATACTGCTAAAGTGTGTGCTCGGCGAAGTGGAGGGCTCTTCTGAGGAACTTCAGTGGCAGCGCATGCGTTTGAGTGGACTTGGTCCATCGCTTTTGGTGCTCGCCCGGCGCGTGGAGTTGGAAGACGTGACAGAAACTGATGCAAGATGCTATGCACTCGAAGTGCCACCCAAGTTAGAGGTGCCGCCCGTTGTGCGTCAACTTTTAGCATCAACTCTTACATGTGGCGATTTACGTGTGTCTTTGCAGTTCCACTGGGCCCACTCCCTCGAAACGTCGAACACGCCCCGACGAAACCGAATGGATTCTCCTGCTCCACGTTTCGTATTTTTCGTTAAGACTGACCGAAGCGTTACGATTCCAACAGTCAGCTCAGTGCTCTTGAGTAGCGATGGAGGAAGCAAGCAAGAGCAAGATACGGGTTGCGGAGGAACTGACTTCCCTAGTGAAAAATTCGCTATAGGGGAATCTACGCGACTCCTACTAACACTTCTCAGGCAAACATCGCTATGGAATATGGCCTTCCTCAATCACAGCGGTGTACAGGGAAGTTTTTGCAACGTGATTCAAAAGTTGGGCAACCACGATGGTAAGACCCGGCAGGTGGAACAAGTTGTGCAAGCCATATGCTATTTACATAGGGTGTTGAAGGAACGGCAACAGGAAGAAGGAAAGGAAGTGGATAACCTCATGGAGATTATTTTTGGGTGGTCACAGATGATGCATGAAACACTTTCTGCTCCAATCAGTACTTCCGCCCGCCCCGCCACCGACGAGATAAGTTTCCTACACGTTAGAGAACCCACATGCTACGACGATTGTGACGATTTTGGACCCCCGAAAACACTCCAAACGGGGCGCGGCACGGATAAGGGGGAGAGGACATCCCATGCTAAGGGTACGATGCCATCAGTAAAGGCGCTGACTCCGCCAAGTTTTATACCTACGATGCTGCGTTCGGTGTCGACGTGGTCCGCTGCAACCTCAACCCTCGGCGCGGAGGAAAGTGTGGGGGATGTGTCTTCAGGCCAGCAACAGCAGCAGATGCAGGAGGAACTTGGCAACATTGCCGATGATGGCCGTCGCGTCCCCGAGGTCAAGCAGGATAAGGAACTATACCCCGTATTGTCGGTTTGTACAGATGTTCTCGTGGATGCCTTCCACCTCCAGGGGAATCAACAACATGTCTTAAAAACTGAGTGGGGTTTGGGTGATGGAAGAAGGGCGGGTACGCTGGAGTCATCGTCCGCAGCAGCTTACGCTGCAACTAGTAACAGCCTCGAAGAGCAGCTTCCTGCCGTTACAAAATCTGATAGCAGTGACGACAATGAGAAGGCGGAGCATGCTATAGCAGCTGAACGGGGCAGTAACACCAACAGCACCATAAAGACGAAGTGCAGTGGTGCCATCACGGGAGGATTTCTCCCCTCTTTAACTCTCCGCCTAGCGAGTGGGCTATTCTCCCCGGACGTAGGGAGGCAATATAGGCGCCGTTTATCGGCACTCGCGAGGGGCGATTTCTTTCCTAGTCGCAGAGCAATGGAAAAAGCAGACTTACTTCAGCGGCGCCTACAAAAAACTACAAAAGTTTGGTTTTATGACCTGTTCCCTCAGCATCTGCTGGCCGCAAGTGACGCGACCACCAACGCTGGGGGGACGGCTGCTCTGTATAACTCAGGTACCGGGCTGTCACCCGGTGGTGTTGGCGTTAAAGCTAACAGCGGTCACCCCTGTTATTTATATCTAACCGAAACTGACATTATTTTAGCCAGTGCATTTGACAACATCAACAGGCGACAGGCATCCGTTGGCCGTGGGGAGGAACGGGTAGCGTTAAGAACAGAGAAGACGTCACGCAGCAACGAAGTGACAAACATCAAAAGTAGAGTTGTCAGCGACAGTGAGCGCAGTGGTAACAGCGACAACACCAATGAGGGTTCTTGCGAGCCGCCGTTTTCTCCCTATGGCAGTGATAGTGAGGATAACCCTACCAGCCATTTCAACGGTGATTCCTCCGATTCCAAAGATTATATAAGGCTCAGACTCGTATTTCCTCGTGTTTCTTTAGCGGATGTGCAGTGGCTGACCACCAGGGATGGAACGCCTTCAACCGTTCTTCTGCTGCAAACCCGGGCATGTCGCCGCGTGTGGCTAGCATTTCATGGGATAGATGCGGTGAGTGCGGTTCATAGCGAGTTAATTGCGCCAATGACATCCTCATACGGAAACCGACTATTGGCCAGCGCTCGCCGACCTTGGCGTATGGTCGGCTTAGTGCTAACAGCTGGTGATGTCCTACCGAATCCATACACTCCGTTTTATCTGCAGGTTATCCGAAATATTCTCACTGCATTTGTCGATTTGGAGGAACGAGGAGGGCAGAAAGAGGAGGAAAGAAGAGATAAGCGTGAATGTGAGTATGAGTGTGAAGATAGTACCCAAGGGCGAGCACACCATTGGTGGCTTTACTCTGTGGCAGAGGAATTTGAAAGGCAGGATATTCCCCTGAAGCAGTGGAGAATAACTGATATTAACATAGACCACAAGCACTTTACAACGTATCCGGAGCGTTTTGTTGTACCGAACAGTCTACACGACGACAGGCTGTTGCACACAGCACGGCTTCGTGGACGTGGGCGTGTGGAGGCACTTTCATTTTATTATTCAGCGAGCGAAGCGGGGCTTGTTCGTGCCGCACAGCCCGCTGTTATACCGGCGCTTTATGCATCGGCCGCTTCCGCAAAGGCACTGACTGACCCTGTGGAAGAGTACCGAAACGCTTGCATGCGTCCCGTGCACATTTTTGACCTCCGCAGTGGTATACGTGCGTTAAGCAGTACGCTTGTGGGAGGGGGCTTTTCGCTGGGTGAAAACAGACGCTTCTGCTCACTTGAGAACATTCACCATGTACGCGAAAGTTATGATTCACTCTGTGAAGAAATATTTACCCACAATCCGAACTTTCCCACAGCCGTGATGAAATGCGCTACGGCTCCAAAGAGGCAGAACACCCAAGCGGGGGGACCAACCTCATCACTCGCCCAACTGCGAGCGCAAGAGAACCAACCGCTTGGCAAAGCCAAAATGGCATGGGTGGAACACATCCGTGGATTACTGCGCACCGCTGAGGATGCCGCTCGTCTAGTGGCTGGTGTATCGGAGGAAAATGCCCTTTTCCCGGCCAAAACAGATGTTGGCACCTCCTCCACCATGTATATGTGGATGAGAGCATTCCACTCTGTATGTCGGAACATTGGTGGTGTGAAGTCTGCTGCACCGCTCCCCACCGAATCACAACAGATACCCTCGTACACGCCACTGCAGAGTCGGAAGGATGCGCGTTTAGTAATGGTGAACTGCTCCGATGGGTGGGACCGTACACCGCAGGTCTGTGCTTTATCGCAACTCCTCCTCGACCCATACTACCGCACGGTAGAAGGCTTTCTCATACTGGTGGAGAAGGAGTTTGTTGCCTTTGGTCACCCTTTTGCCACCCGCTCTACGTGCACAGCTACAGGAAAGAAGAGCCAGTGGGACACACAAAATGGTAGCAGCGCCGTTTCCGAAGGTAGTGGAAACTGCAACAACGGTGGCGGAAACGGGGACACATTTGACGAAAAGGAGAGTTCCTCACCCAGTGGCTCACCGCATACTCTGTTGGGTGGAAAGCAGAACTCACCCATTATGCTACAGTTTATTGATGCCGTATACCAGCTCCTTCGCATCTACCCGCACTGCTTCGAATTTACGGAAAATTTTCTTCTTCTGATTGTCGACATCCTTAACGCGGGCATCGTAGGTACCTTCGCGGTGAATTGTGAGGCTGACATCAAGCGGTGGGGGGTGGAAAAACACACACTTTCGCTCAGTCAACTCATAGCTCTCGTTCTCGCGACAACCATTCCAACAGAAGGGGAACAGCTGACTTCGCTAGAATCATCTATAGACGTGCGGAGGGCGTATGATGACGGGGAGTACAGAGTGACGAACGCATCGGTAGATACAGAAGCCACCACATCACCTTGCTCTCATCCCATCCCCCTGCAATCCTTTTTCAAAGTGGGTTATGGCGGTTCATCAATTTATACTCCCAACTGGTGCCCGGCGGTGGGTAAGTTTTCTTCACTATGTAAGCCACGACGTTTATGTATTTCGAGTGATGCTCTCATGTACTCCGGTCTGCTGAACCCACATTTCTCGTTGGCTGACAACAAGGAATGTGTTGGGCCTCTGCTCGATCCACTTCCCCTAGATGGCATTACCTTGTGGGAGCGTTTCTTTATGCGTTATAGCTTCTGCTACGAAAGACCGCAGAGACTGCGGAGGTTTAGTGAGCAGAGCCCATCTACGTACCATGCGGTCACTGTTGCTTCACTAAGGGATAGCTTCTCATCAACGTCACAGCGGTATTTCCACTTAGCGGTGGAGAGCGAACAACGCCATAGTGACGAGGGGAAGCGGTTAGCGGCGACAAATGCGGGACCAGTGGAATGTTGTTCGTGTGCATCTGCCAGCCACAGCTCCCCAGCCGAAGGTCGAGAGGGTCTTGAAAGTGGTCAACAGCCATTTACAGGTTGTACAACCAATCAGCGCATAACGCGTAGCCAGCCGGTCATACACTGTGGAGTGAATAGAGGTGGAGGTGCTGCCTTCACGCCACCCGCTAGATTAGCGGGGCATCATAGTCCCGTACCCATGGGTGCGGGCGATCCCTTTCTCAGACGTTCCTTCTCACATGCCGCTCTGTGTGAAAGCACGTATTCAGCACGCGGTCAGATCAGTCGCCGTCGCAGTGGTAATAACAGCTGTGGAAGGCTCGAGGGTAGTGAGTGCAGCAGTGGGGCAAGTAAAAGCTGTGCGCTGCGTCAGCGGGACCCCGGCCAACAGTTAACCAAATCACGAAGTTTGCCCTTTTTGGATGAACGATGGAGCAGTTTGCGGCAGAAGGCCGCGCCAGCTGGTGAGGAAAGCAGAGTAGGGCGGCCATTTTCACTCACATCTTCGCTGGGTGAAGGATCTATAAATTCGCCGAGCGGCACTGGAACGGAGGCGATACGCTCACAACAACAAACCCCTGCGGTAACACCACCGGAACCAGCCGCGCCTCGTCTACACGGTGGATACGAGTCTCTTCTGGATGAACTGGAGGAGGCCTTTGATATGTAGCGGCGGGTTTCAAATGTAGATGTTTTCATTCTCTCCTTCGTTCTATTGATTATGGTTAGGGTTAGGGTTAGCTAGGCAGCCTTCTTGCTCATTTATTTCCCTTTTTTGTTTGTTTGTTTTTATGTTTCGTCCCCTTATCTGACTTGCTATGCCCAACCCGATAGCTTATCTCCTCCTTTTGTATTTAGTTGCTGTTATCAATGTCTGCGGGCCCGGCGGCGGGAATACATAATTTGTCTCGTATGCATGATGCATTTGTAAAACTCAGTTTGTGTAGATTCGTCACTCTGAGGCGAAAACGAAGTCATGGATTTTTTTTCTTTCTAAAGGATGGAAGGACAACAAGAGCTAAAGTCATGTTAAAAAGAATCAAGTGGAGTGAACTGAAATGAGGAAGGAAGAAAGGGAGGGGAAACAGATGATGAACGGAAAAAGAGGAGCGTTGGTCTAATAATCGCTCGTGCAAAGGGGCCATGAGATAGATGTGTTTTGTATTTATCTTCAGTGATGATGTTGCATGAGCAGCGTTAAAAGGGCATTAAAAAAGAAAAAAAGAAATAGAGATAAGTGAGATCCCACGGTGGAGTGGCGTTTGGTGGTTCTATTTTTATTAGTTTTATCACTGGAGCTACGGTTTTCTTTTTTTTTTCCTCTTCTATTTTGTTTGCTTCGTTGTCACAATATGTTATAAAGAAGTTTCGTGGGGGGGGGTATCTGGTTTTCTCTTCTTTTTTTTTTGCCTTTTTGTCTACTCTTAGTCTTCCACAGATGTCGCTGTTGTTCGTTTGTTTCTTCGAGATAACGCTTCCTTTCCATCCAATGTTTTTTTTTTCCTTTATGCCTGACAAATAAGGGAGATATGTATATTTATTTATTTTAAATTAGTATATAGTCTGCGCGTGTCGTTTTTGGTTCCAGTGGATAAAATGGCAGTGAAGCAATCAGCAGCTGTCGCAGTTCTCGCATGAAACGTTCTTTTTTTCTTTTTGCGTGTGTGTGTTTGTGTGTTGTGTGTTTTTAATCTTT
>NW_027123398.1:6480-10684 GCF_001457755.1 Trypanosoma equiperdum | reverse complement strand
CTCTTTATTTCCTTCAATAATATTTATCTCGCGCTATCACTCACTTTTCTTCTCGCTTACCAACACCCATTGAAAAATTGTTATTGTTTTAAGTGCTTCTATATTTGACATAACATTTCGGCTCAACTACTACTTTTAAAACTATATATACATTCATATTATTATTATTTATTATTCTTATTATTATTATTATTATTACTACTACTACTGTTATTATTGTTTGTTTGCTTATTCGGAGAGGGAAATAAAGGCTTCACTTTCCTCCTATGATCCCCTCCCCTCGTATATAATTATATCTGGACTCGTAAGAATCCGCATGAAAATAAAAACAAAAGGGCATTTTTAAAAAAAAGAAAAAGAAAAAGAAGGAAAAAAAAATTCAGAAAACCAGGCAACGAAGTGGCACTGCCCTTCTGTATCTGTCGTTGGAATACCCGCTGTTATTCACTCAATTGTGTATATGTGTCAGTTGCTGTTGGTGTAATTACTTCTCAAAACCACACATCCTTTATGTCAAACACAACATTTCTTTTTCATCTCTTTCCTTAACTCTTTCTCATTTTTTTAAAAAAAAACCTCACTATTAGATAAGGTACTGCCCCAGTGCAACACACAACCTTCAAACTCGTTGTTGCCTATTTTTCTTTTCCACTACACGTAAATATATATATATATATTTATTTACTTTCTCACGTATATACATACCGTCTGTATATTTATTTATTTATATATTGAGTTCCACACCACCCTTTGGAGTTTGTGCGCACGAACAAGTGTAAGTTATTTTGTAAGTAGGAATATACAAAAAAAAGGGGGAGGGATTGATCTGGAAGTGCACGGCGCGCATATATAAATTTATATATAAACATATTATACATCTAGGGGAGTTGAATTTGATTTATTGTAATTCCCCCGTTTCCTTCTAATTCTTAGTGTATTTACTGCCACTGACGTGTCGCCCGTTTCTCCCCAGTGGTTGGTGCTGGTGTTTGCGTGTTTAAATATTTCAAATATATAGAGAAATAAAAAGAAAAGGAAGAAAAAGGACTTACATAAAGTTTGTGTTAAGTTTTTGTACTTGTATATTTATATATCGAGAAGTTTTTTGTGAGAACAAAACGAAGGAAGAAAGGGGAAAAGGAAAAGGAAACGAGAGGGGGAAAAAAAAAACGTCATTCTTCCTTCGAGGTGAGTGACCACACAATAACTAAAGGTAAAAAAATTAAACAACAACACCAACAGGTGAAGTGAAAGGTCACCAGACAAGGGAGAAGTGTTGTTGTTGTTGTTGTTTAAAAAAAGGGGGGTTCGTTTGTTCGTTATCTTTTTTTTTTGTGAGTTTTCTAAACTCTTCAGCGGTGGTTTATCAAGGAGGTATTCTCTTTTACTTTTTTTTCTTTCGTGGTGGTGTGACTTCAGAACAAGCTGCACCAGAATTAATAGCAACACCGCTTACAAAAAGAAAAAAGAAAGAAAGTTAGCGGTAATTCAGTTTTCGTGTTTGCTTCATTCGTTGCTTTTTGTTTTTTTTATTTTTGCCTCTGTTATTATCATTAATCACCAAATCCTCAACTGAGGTCGCACGTACGCTCAAGGAGGTCCTTGTGCTGTGGAAAGGAAGCAACAGAGACACGCTTTATAGTGCTGTTGCCGGCACTGTTTGTTTTTGTTTTCGGAGGGGGAGAGGTTTGTCGATTTCGTTCGTGTTGCCACTGCGAAAGAAATAATTGGGCGTGGAGGGGGGAAATTTTGAAAACAAAGAAAAAAAGTAAATAATATTAACCATGCACATGTACAACCCTGTGGAGGGCTCTAAGAAGGAGATTCAATCCTCCTACGCTTCCAGCTCAGCTGAAGGCTCCAGGAGTGACGTCAACAATAACAATAACGGCAACAATAATAAAAGCAACATTATTGATACGGAACCTGGGCACGACACAATGCGAGTAGACAGCCATCTGCTGCAGGAAATAAATGACAGTGGCTCGCGCTGTCCGCCATTAGTCCGGCTGTTACGAACGAGGACTGTCACAACGAAGAAAAATGGCAAGAGAACCACCGTTTCGCCTCCACCACAACCACAACAAGATCAACTGCAGGAACAGGAGCAGGAGACGGCAGAATCCACTCTCAACCTCGATGATGTAATGCCCACCCCGATATTTGATGGGGGCAGGGACTTGTGCTTTTCAGGAATGATGTTACCGAAATTTACCGCTGCGAGGAGCATTCGAAAGTGCCGTACAGGACGAACTCGCTCCTCCACAGTTGTTAAGAGGGTCGCGCCAAAACGAGTTGAGCGCTGCTACAGCGGCTGTAAAATAAATCATGGTAGAAGCAACAGTGCTATTTCCATTCCAGCATGCAGGAAGAATAGCAACCGCTTGCATCGTTGCGCTGTGGAGGTGGACCGACGGTATCAGGAATGCACGAATGGATGTGACTGCAACAGCGAAGCAGGGGAAATATATCATGAGGAGCGGAAGGAGAACTCGACTTGTTTGCGGTGCCACACAACCTCATCCCGTCCCAACACAAGAAGAAATAGCAACAGTGAAATTCTGAGTCAAACGCCTCCCAATACCAGCGCGAGTGGGGTATCCAAAGATAACTGCTGTACGAGTGTGAACGTTCTCAATGACACAGGAGGCAGATCAAGGAGATTCACGAGTGAATTGTACAGGGAAGCCTCTACATTTGTACTGGTACCTCCATCCACGGCTAATCCTCACGGAACAGTGTCCTTCAGAGAGCAGCCGATTACGTGCGCGTGTGCATGTGCGTGTGACGGTCGCAGAGCCAAAGGAGAGTCCGCACGAGCATCTGCGAATACGAAGAATGGATTGGTGCCCGCTGCAACCAGAGACAATGCTGAGGATGAGAGAGAATGTTCGAACGATGAGCTTGAAGCGACGGGATTAATCTCAATCTCCGAACTCACACTGGGCTCCACTGGGCGCTCTATGACAGCGATGATGTTTGTTGGCGCGGATCACTTACTTCCACAAATGGGGTGTGAGTTGTTGTTGCCATCACCATCCACTTCCCTTTCGCCAGAGTACATCAATTCTCCCCCAAGAAGCAAAAGGTCGAAAGGACTCAAACGAGCAAATCAGATGAAAAAAGAGTTCAAGCAGCAACGTCGGCTGGACGAGCCCCCACGTGCAGATATGGAAATGAGCTCTCCCTCTGTTTCGATACTTAGGGGAAATGAAAATGACTCCCCTAGCCTGTCCTCAGCCGCGCTATACGAGTGGAATGGGTTGGGAAACGATCAAGGAGCACTGGATATGCTTAGAGATAGTCGAGATAGCCTTCAACGTGCATATTCGGAGTTACAGGGAGGTGTGCTTTGCCTTACGGACTTCTCTCGAATGGATAATCAGTCACTCGACAGTCGCATGACACGTTTAACCGGCGCGCAAGCGTTTGGCCTGAATGTAAAAGACAAACATCCAACAGTGTGCCGCCCGCGTGTCGTACGAAGTCCCATGAATTTCACGATCGTTTCAGATGCCTTTGACCCACTTCAGCATGTACAGGAACTTTCTGTGCTGGATTATGGCCGCAACGGTGAAAATATTTCACCGGTAGTTGAGCGACCCGACGCAGCATTACCATTTCCCCATCCACTAACTCCAGCATCTTCATATATTGGTTCTAACGTTCCACCTGGCCGCAGCCCGAGTCTCTTCACACCAAAACGCCTCGCTAGTCACCACTTTCACGCCCTGAAGGGATTATACTCACCAGTGGATGCCGCGGCCTCGCGTGAACGAATAGAAAGTCACAGCAACAGCATTAATCAACGGTACAGCAATCAACCCGCTCAATGCAGTGCGAATAACACGAAGGAGCAGCCACTGGAGTGGACGACAAGACGGGAGAATTCCGAGGGCGTCTTGTCGCAGAACCCCGATAATGCTCCTCCGTTTTTCTCAGGTTTGATGCTGAACTTTGCCCGCCTCAACAGTGAGGCCTCTTGCGCCAGTGCGGACACCATTCAATCGGCCTCATCGAATAATGTATCGAATTTGTTTCTGAAGGTGTATCAGGGAATGGAATGGGGGAAATTACAGATGCCGGCCTTTCAATTAGACCAACAGAATGGCGGTTCATGAAGGAATGACGACTCTTCTTTTCCTTTATTCAAGTGCCGTATACAAGTGTACAATACGAAGGGAGTTGGCGCGCGTATGTAAAT
>NW_027123398.1:6215-6470 GCF_001457755.1 Trypanosoma equiperdum | reverse complement strand
AAATATAAATATATATATATATTTATATTTATTTATTTATGCACGTATGTACAATATTCATGTACCGCCATTTAACTTTATCTGGTTGTTTTGTTAGTTGCTCTTCCCCTCGTATTTGTTTTTTTTCTTTTTGCTCTTTTTTTTGTTTTGTTTATTTGTCGTTTAATAACTTTCTCTCAACCCCTTTCGCCCCTTGTTTTTATATTACACCACCGTAACGAGAAGTGATGTGTCCAATTGGCTGCCAAGAAATAA
>NW_027123398.1:6107-6204 GCF_001457755.1 Trypanosoma equiperdum | reverse complement strand
TGTGTGTGTTATTTTATTTTGTCGTTTGAACTTTTTTTTGCCCTATTTTTAATCGATATGTTGTTTTGCTTTGTGTTGAAAAGGTGGTGTTTAAAGG
>NW_027123398.1:5439-6084 GCF_001457755.1 Trypanosoma equiperdum | reverse complement strand
TTATTAAATGCAAGCCTCTCTCTCTCTCTCACTCACACACACACACACAAACATGAAAAGAAAAGAAAAGAGAAGAGAAGAAAAGAAAAGAGAAGAGAAGAGGAACAAAAGAAGAAATTAACAAAATGAATGAATGAATCAATCAAACGACATAAAATTATATACTTATACATAAACGTGCATTGCTTCCATTGCGGTTGGGATGATTGTTCAGACTCCTTCATACCATCATTTCACATGGATGTTGTAACTGCACATTCATCTCAACAACCCACACGCAAACGTCAAATGTCATTCAAATCCAATCATTCCTCAGCCCTGTTTTCTTTTTTTTTTTTCTTTCCTTTAATTCTTTTATTTCTTTAGTTGTTTTTTTTTTTTGTTTTCGTTTGTGTGTTTGTATGTATGCATGTGTGTATTACTTTTATTGTTGTTCATATGTTATCGATATTGATGCTTTTGTTGTTTCTGCTGTAACGCAACGATGTACACAAATATGTCTATTTGTGAGTTTTCATTTCATTTCGTTTCGTTTCTTTTTTTTTTGTGTGTGTGGGTGGGGAGGAGGGGGGCTTATTAATTGTTCGATAAGTGTATGGGAGACGGTAAAGGAGATTTCTCGTTTTGTTTTGTTTCCTCCTCATT
>NW_027123398.1:4281-5429 GCF_001457755.1 Trypanosoma equiperdum | reverse complement strand
TTTTTTTTTTTGTTTTTAGTAAATGTGAGTCATATTCACTTGTGTGTACGTGTGGACAGCCTTCCTTTCCTCCTCTCCGCTAACTTTTAAAAAAAAATGTAAAAAAAAAAAAAGACGAACTTTCTATCACGCCTTTTTCCATACCTTTTTATGTGCCGCACGCAAAATGTTTTTTTTTGTGTTATATGCTTATTTGTGTTAGTTTGCATGATTTTGTTTATGTTTATTTATTCAAGAATCTGTTTTTTTTTCTTTTAATGAATGCCATGTTGGGTCATATATTCGCTCTAACTATTATTAGAGTTGTTGTTGTTGTTGTTTATTTTTCATGCTTTAGTACTTTAAATAACCTCCATAGAACATGATTGCGGATCCACGTACATCACATTTACTTTATATTTATATCGTTCGTCACGGGTTTAACCTTACATGCGTTTCGTCACGTGTGTGGAGATTAAAAAATACATAAATATAAATAAAATAAATATAACAAATAGAAACGCATGAATGTAACGGGAGGGTTTAGTATATATATATATATGTTTAATATTTATAGTGAAAAAGAGGATGCAGCAGCAGCTGATATGTTGATTTAATGTGAGCTCTCCTACATTTTCTTTTCTTTTACCACCCCTTTTTTGGGGGTTTGTTTTTTCCTTTTTTTTTTTTTGACTTCAATATTTATTTTGTTCATATGATCCTCTCAGTTCCTCATATGCACGCAAAAAAGTACCGCAACCTCTTTTTTTTTTTTTCAATACCTCGAAGTGGTGCCGCACAAAAATTTACGTTTATTTTTTTTGTTTACATATATGTATGTATATATATATATATATTGTAAATGTTATTCGCACAGGCCGTATACAATTCATCATGTTATATTTGGAATGTTGTAATGCACATATGTGTTATTTTAGCGTCAATGTTTCACATATTTTGTTTTCATTTATGTGTTGTATGCGCGTGTTGCTGTTTTTGTTTTTTACTATGTCGTATTTTATTTATTTATTTATTTTTCCATAAACCTGTTGTAGTAGTATCTTACTATTTTTTATCGTTGTTATAGCTGGTGTTCTCTTCAACAGTTTCTTACTGTAGCCGCAAAGGGGGGGGGAAGGAAAAAAGAAAAAAGAAAAGTAAGAAGAGAG
>NW_027123398.1:3640-4264 GCF_001457755.1 Trypanosoma equiperdum | reverse complement strand
ATATATATATATATATATATGCGCTTCCGTATGTGAGTGTTTTGTTGTTTTTGTTTTAATCCTTTTTATGTGTTTTACGTCCCGTCCTGTCCCGTCTCAGCAGGAGATTTTTCTTTCTTTCTTCCTTTTTTTTCCCATCATCTTCCTCCTCTCCTCTCACTTATGTTTTCCATCACCTCCCTTGAGAGGAAACGGGAAGCATCGCTAGTGATAATGTTGATAACGGTGGTAGTAATGACGATTATGAAAATGTTAAGGACGGGGAAAAAAGAAGAAAAGAATGAAGGGGGAGAAAATAAACATGAAATATCCCCAATTGTTATTCCTAACGTTAGTGTTTACTCCTCCACCGCAACTCTTGTTGTTGTTGTTTGTTTGTTTATTTTTTTTTTTGAGTTTTGATATGACGCAAAACGTATATGTGCTTTTTATCGTTGGCTTTTCACCAAATTCATCCGCTTCGTTCTTTTGTTCTTCATCTATATTCTTTAGATTCTTCTGTTATTATCATAGTCCCAATAATAAGATAGGTGTATATATGTGTTTGGTTCTGTACAGAAATTCACTTGGGTATGATTAAACGCAGCTGCTACTTTCATTAGGTGCATTACGAGAGATGAGAAA
>NW_027123398.1:964-3628 GCF_001457755.1 Trypanosoma equiperdum | reverse complement strand
AATAATAATAATAATAAACAAAAAGGAAGGACAGTAAATGAAGAAGTGTGCAATTACTTGCACATCAATATATATTTATATATGCGTGTGTGGTTCCGTACCTTCCAGCCACGCCACCACCCCTCCGGTTTGACGAGCCATCGGTCGCGCATCACATGAATTTTTATTATTACTTTATAGTTCATTCTATCATTTAGTTCAGTGCTGTCGCGAGTGTAAAGTGTAAAGTGTACGGCTCGCATTACTTTACTTTTTCCCCATTTATTTTTCTCCTTCCTTTTTTCGGTTTGTGTTTGTCTCGTTTATCTGCTTTTTTTTTTTGTTGTTTACATGTTCTATTCTATGTCATTTGTTAAGTTACCGCAACAAGAGAAACAGTAGTTTTTTTTTCAAAAAAAAAAGAGGATAAAGGAAAAGGAAAAGTAGAGTGGGAACGCGAAGAAGGAGGTGGGGAAACGGCACGAAAGGGAAAGGAAGAAAATAAAATTAATAAGTAAATAAATATATAAGAAAAAAAAAATATATCACATGAACAATAGCAACCAGGGAACACGATACCCGGGCACCATTCCGCAAGGAATCCCCATCGCCTACCCCGCACAGGCAGGAGCTCCTAACCCATATCAGTCATTGCGTGGGGTATTCCCCGTAACCACACAAGCATTGGTAGCGCAACAACAACAACAACTTCAGCAACAGCAGCAGCAACAACAGGCCCAACTTCAGCAACAGCAGCAACAACAACAGGCCCAACTCCAACAGCAACAGCAGCAACAACAACAACAACTTCAGCAGCAACAACAACAACAGGCTCAACAGCAACAACAGCAGCAGCAGCCCCGTGGGCGTGTGGCAGTGGAAGGTCCTTACGGCCTCCTCGCACTACCAAACCTCATTCAACATCCTGTTAACGCAGAAAAGTCTGACAGCGCGGCATTTCTGTATCTTACACGTGGCTTTGAACTCAACTCACTCGGAATTAATGTCGCTCAGCAGAGGCCTCTACACCCAACACTCGCGAGTATTGCATTAGAACGGCCAGAGGTGCCTGTCATTCCCGAATATCGCATTCCGGAGTGCTACAAACAGGCCAGGCCACGGCAGCCCACATTCAGGATGCTGCAGAAATATAAAAATGAAACTCTGTTTTACATATTTTACTCCATGCCGCGGGACTTACTGCAAACGGTAGCCGCTAAAGTGCTCGTGTCGCGAGGTTGGTGCTTCCACAAGGCGCGGCATCAGTGGATGCGGCGCGTAGTGCAGAACGAGTACGAGGTTTTCAACCAAAATGCATGGAAGTTAGAAAACGAGGAAATGCATCAACTGAACGCGTCGGATCTTCTGCGCGATATTCCCGATTCTTTCCTTGCTGCACCGGGAACGACTGGCACGGGTGCAGCGGCCCCACCGCCCACATCAACCAACAGCAACAGCAGTGGTAATAATAATAATAATAACAGTAGTGTGGTGGGAGGGGACTGACATTCTGTTGTGTGCACGCAAAAGGCCAGATTAGGGTGAATTAAGGTGGTCATGTACTTGTTGGGTGTATCGATGCTCACTTCAAGCTTTTTTTTTGTATTTTCCTCTCTTTATTTCTTTCTTCCTCCCTTTGTTTGTTTGTTTGTTTGTTCCCTCTTTTTTTTTTTCTGTAGTAACTGTTCGGCCGATCGGGCGTGCTGTTTTGTCTGTTTCTGCTTACGTGTGTCTACTAGTTTGTTACTATTCCGCTTCTTGAAGTTGATTTAACTTCGTCGTTGGTTGTTGGTTGTTGCTGTTGCTGTTTTGTTTCGTTTGTTTGCTTTTTCAAGTGTTATTGTTATCATTTATTGTCATTTATTCTCTGTGATTGTGGTGATTATTCATGTTGATAAGTCGGTTGTGTGAAATTGACGTGTAAGTGATGCGGTGATGGCGGCGGAATTTGGCAAAACGGAGAAGAAAAAAAGGGAAAGGGAGAAAACTACCAGTGAACCCGCCGCAAATATGAATTGATTTTTTTTTTAAAGAAAGAGGAAGAGAGTGGAGATAAAACCGAATATATTTATTTAATACGATATAATATAACATTAAAAGAATACGAAAAATAAAACAAAATAGGTAGAAAAGAAAAAAGTAAAATAAAGGAGGGAAGTGTTGGCTAATGGAGAGAGGAGTCGAACAGAAGGGAAGGAAGCGTGGCGTTGGTAACGTACATCATTTTCAAAAGCAAAAGAGAAGATATATATATATATATATATAAGGAATAAAGGATGAAGGATAAAGGATGAGGGCGGGAAGATTAAAAAGAGGAGAAAATAAACAGGTTGGAAACCCAAAACAGAGCAAAAGGGTTAACGAATTCCACAGAAGGAGGTGAAAAAAGAAAAAGAAATTATTTTTTTAAAAAAAAAAGAGTTGAAAGGATTAGCAGAAACGAGGGGCGGCAGGGGAACCGATGTTTTGTGAAGTATTGGAAGAAGGGAAGAAAAGTGAAAATGAAATAAAATGAAATGAAATGAAATGGGGTGAATGCGTTTAAAAAAGAAAATGAAGCGGACGAAAGTGCACACAAAATAAAGGCGCCGTCTGTTGTATTTTTATATATTTTATTGAGCCCGTCACGCATTCACCTACCGGTGCATCTGTAAGCATCGCAGCTAGTTGAAGGGGGGAAATCAT
>NW_027123398.1:0-951 GCF_001457755.1 Trypanosoma equiperdum | reverse complement strand
ATATATATATATATATATTATAATTATAGCAATAATGCTGATGATGAAAGAGAAAGAAGGGAGAGGGAAGGTACTGAAACGGGAACAAAGAGGAGGAGAGGTAAAGCAAGATGACTCAAATATATTTTTTTTTTAAAAAAAGGTACGCACAAAACACGATGATAATTGTTATTATTTGGTGACTTAAGAAGAAAGTGAAGGACTCGTAAAGATCTTTCTTAAGTCTGCGCAGTGTGGTTTGGTTTAACCTGCGAGTCCCGCGATAGATTCCCGACCTTTTCGTTTCTCTACAATCAGTTTTCTTATGTTTTTTCTTTACTTTTTACTTTTTTTTCTTTACTTTTTACTTTTTTTTCTTTTTTTGCTTCGCCTCTCTTTCTCTCTCCTCTTCAATGCGTTGTGTGCGTGTGTGTTTGATTATTTTTATTTTCACTTCTTTCCGGATGGCCCCATTTCTTTACTTTCATGCGTTTCCACCAGTACAATCATTTGGTTATGAGCGATGGAATTTATTCGAAGCTGCGTTTGGTGCCGTTGTTTTCTTAGCGGCGTACGTCATTGCCTTACGGACTCATTTCACTCAAGTTTGCGCGGTATCCTCCCAATGACATCCGCAACTGACAAACACAAGCGAAGATGCAGTTGCTCAATAGTGCAAGTAGTCATACATTTTAGTTTATAAATAACTAAACATAAATTATATATATATATGCACTTGCAAATGGTCATGTGTTCCGCATCATGTGTTGTTGCTGTTGTTGTTATTGTTGGCGTTGTTGTTATTATTATTATTATTATTTTGCTTTCACTTGAAAGCACCTGCACTGACACAATTTTTTAGCTACAGCCACATCTTCATTTTCATTTTCTGTTACTTCTATGCTCCCAACCACCATTTTCACTCACATTTGTTTATTTGGTTACATATGTATAACTATGTACACAAATATA
>NW_027123462.1:2346-2677 GCF_001457755.1 Trypanosoma equiperdum | reverse complement strand
CCACGTTGAGGTGGCCGGCATCGCCAGGGCACTAGCACAAAACAAAGCCACACACACCGACTTAGCGAAATGTTACTTGGGAACAAACACGATGACGCGGATCCCAGCAATAAGTGGCTTAGGGACCACACAACCAGGAACTACAGCAGCGACAATAAGCGCAAAGCTAACCTGTGCCATAGGCAAAATCAAAAGAGGCGGCAACAATCTTGCTGATGGGCAAACTAAAATACTAGGTAACGGCGGCGAATGCGAATACCTCACGACAAGCGGTAACCACGGGATCTTTGCGACCGGGCAGCTAACTTTAAGGTTCGGAGACGACCTAGTG
>NW_027123462.1:1719-2336 GCF_001457755.1 Trypanosoma equiperdum | reverse complement strand
CTTGGAACGACAACGCACCTAGCGCGTCGCGGCAGGCAACACTTTACGACGTGACACAGGCATTAGCCAAGCTTAACGGCCCAGAAGCAACGATCAAATCAACAAAAAAACTGCTAACAATAGAAGGAAAGGAGCAGCTTGCCGACGACCACCAGCTCCAGGCAGCATACGCCGATATCCTAGGGCTGACGCGAGAAAGCGTAACGGAGGAAACAATCACAGCAGCGTTTGGGACCAAAGACGAAGAAACCTTCAAGAGCAAGTTCTGGAATGTATTCGACAGCGCAGAAGTTGAAACTGTTTCGTTCAACAAAGAGGGAAGTGGAAACACAAAAATAAACCTTGTCCATACAGTAGGAGACCTAATGAAGGCACTATTTTTCTACCAGAACAAAAGCATAACCGAGCTTCAAAAACAGGCAACAGCAAACGGGGAGGGTAAAATATCCTGTCAAACTTCAGGGACTAAAGAAACAAAGACACCATCTAAAGAAGAGTGCGGAAAACACAAAGAGCAAGAAACGTGCCAGAACGCAGGATGCAAATTTGATAGTAACAAGAAAGATGGTGAAAAATGCTTTCCAGACTCTGAGACAACAATAGTCAAGAAAGATGAA
>NW_027123462.1:811-1709 GCF_001457755.1 Trypanosoma equiperdum | reverse complement strand
CATACTGAGAAAACTAAATGTGAGGAAGAAAAAAAGGGCAAATCTAGTCCCGTTTGTGGCTGGAGAAAGGGAAAAGATAATGAGGGTGAATATGAAAAGGAGAAGTGCAGAAATAGCATTTTTCTTGTCAATAAGAAATTCGCTCTTATGGTTGCTATTTCTCTTATTTATGTGGCATTTTAACACTTTAAGAATTTTTCCCAATTTTAAGAAGTTTATGAAACTTTATAATTTGAGAAACTTTTTTATATTTGCTAAAATTTGATATGTCTTAGAATTCATTGATGTAAATTTGAAAAATAGTAAAAATACAAAAATCTGAAGACTAGGTATGACAGTGGACTGTGGGTGTAAAGCACTATGGTTGTAAGGTATGAAAAATGAGTTATATTATAATATGGTCTATTTTCTCTACCTTGTTTACTTAACAGACATTAACTTGGGTTATAATACCAATATTGTATTGCAATAATAGTGGTGTGTTACGAGTGTGTATATGCTAATATTATAATAAGAGTGGCTATGGAAATGAAATTGTGGTGAAAATAGAAGCAGTTAGAATAATAAATGTGTTCTTCATGAGTAAGTGAGTGAGTGGAAAAATAAAGAAATAGATGATGTTTACGCAATTTTAAACAAAAGCATGACGATGGGCAATATTAAACACAAGTAGACGATGAAGAGTACAATCATAGATAGAGAATCTAGTGCATGAGCCAGTGAAGTCGCTATGTTATCTGCAGAAGTAGAAACGATGTACGAAAAAAAGAAACAAATATTGAAGAAAACAACAGAATACGCGGCATATCTGTTGGAAGAGTTAAATTATAGAGGAAGATGTTTTTCTCCATATTTCACCCACAAATAGATAGAGGAAACAGCAGAGGTGAAAGAAACT
>NW_027123462.1:0-801 GCF_001457755.1 Trypanosoma equiperdum | reverse complement strand
CCTAAAAGGCAAAATATCATAGAAAAAATGAACGTTTTTAGTATTTAAATGGTGTAAGTGAAAGTGATTTAATATATGAGAAACAAAATAGGTTATAATATTGTAAAAGGATATTAAATGACATTTGAAATGTATAGGAAACGAAACTTCATCGACTCGCTGATCTCTGTTTTAATTTTGCGGCTGAAGACTAAGAAATGCGTAAATGTGCCAAATTTTTTTGTAAATACAAAGAGACCGGACACAGAATGTTTTTAGCAATAACCCTAGGAATTGTTTTCTCGGCCTCGTCAGCAACGGCAGCTAGCGAAAACGGCAAAGAATGCAGCCTCATGTGCGCGCTTACAAAGCTCGTAACACAGGTAATACCACAGGTAGAGTAGTTATCATCTGACGGCGAGACCAAACGATCTGTAACGGAGTCAGTAAACAGCGCAATGCTGGCCATCGCACACCTAAACCTGACAGTGATGAGCAAGCCGCGATTAGAATTACTAGCAAAAAATGACCCCAACTGACAACAGCGCTAAGATTGTAGCCGAGTCGCCAGGAAAAGAACTATTTAGCGGAGTTAGCGCCGAAAAACTAGACCAGATATTAGAGGTCTACCACAAAAAACAAAAAGGCAGCCCTTAAGAAACGGAATTTTAGAAAATTTTCCACAGACCGGATAACGCGGCAGCAACTGAAAAAATATCTGTTTTTTTCGCCTTATTAACAACCAAGGAGGCGGCACTGGCAGCCACAGTACGAACCAAAGAGCAAAAATTCCAGCTTCTAAGAAAGAGAGCGCGACAAGAC
>NW_027123673.1:0-10731 GCF_001457755.1 Trypanosoma equiperdum | reverse complement strand
TATATATATATATATATATATATGTGCGAAAGGAAGATGCTGTTACACCATTCAATTTCATCATCGCCTACAAACACGTCAAATGATAACAACCATAATAACCCGAAGCCGGCACATGGTCATAGCCGACCACTCCCAGACACAAGCGAAAACGTAAACATCTGTTTATATGCATATGTGCATGTGTACATATATATATATATATATATATACAAGAAGCAGTGATGCATATTCTCCTCCTTCTCCGCTTTTTTTTGCTTATAGTACATACGGTAACAAAGTCATCTCAAAGCAACGCACGTGACAGAACGACCGATGCCTCAAAGCTTTCCGTCTCCTACCTGAAGCCAAGTTCCTTTCCAACGTTCCCCTTTTTGAGTAACATCAAGTAGTTAAGCCGAACTTTCTGCGACTCAGCACGGGGATTACTGCGAAAGATGGGAGCGAACCGTGTGGAATCACGGAAAATTCGGTAGAGAGCAACAAAGTCATCTTCGTCCAGCGTTCCTCGTTGATAGAGCCCTGGGGGAAAGACAAACAAGTCACCCGTCTTTGCGTGAATGCGAATCCATTTGTCCTGCTTGGAACGCACATCAATGAAGCAAGATCCATCGACCACAATGCGTATCTGCTCATCCTCGTTGTAGTGTTCCTGATACCACCGTTCCAAAAACTGTTCATCCTTACACGTCTGCGAAAGTTTTACCTCATCTGTATGTTTGTAGTTGCGCTCCTTCACAATTTGCCTGACAACAGAGAAGTCGTTCAAGCTCACATTGAAATATATTATACCAAGTTCCTTCAACTGTTGTAATGTCGGAACTGGTGCGTCACGCTTCCGACCTTTCTTCAGACTGGCCAGGCACAACTGCGGCTTTGAAGTTACATCGTCAAGATACCACATATCTACGAGGCCATCATTCACTACCGAGGGCGGAATGGGTGGAAGGTCTTGAATAATATCCGACCCAAGTCGGCGCCACTCCTCCTCCTGCCGTTTACGCCTCTTTTCCTCCTCTATTCTCCGTTCCTCCGCCTCACGCCGCCTGTTTTCTTCTGCCTCACGCTCTGCTGCTGCACGGCGCTCCCGCTCCTCCTTTTCCTTCTGTCGCTTCAAATCACGCTCACGAATCTCCTGCTCTTCTTTGAGTCGTTGCGCCGCATCCGTGTCGGGTTCCATTTCTCACTTACACACGAACAAACTCTATTTTCTTTTTTTTTTAACTTTTACCTTTTCCTTTTTCTTATCTTGTCCTTCCTCCTTTTCTCACTGTGTGTGTATATGCTTTTACAAGAATACTTGCTTTATTTGTTTAGCTATTGGCTTCGTCCGTCCTCGGAAAAGGTGTTGTTTTTTTTTTTTTAAAAATCCCTGTATTCAACTCGCCCAGATCAATAATAAAGAACAAAAAAGAATATTATCTCCTTCGGTAATATATTCTTTCGTTTTGCAAGTTGCTGTAGTATTTGACTGTTTTTGTTTTTGTCGTCTTCTTTTTTTTTTTTGGCTGGTATCTTTTTTTCCTCCCTTTTTTCTTCTTTTAGGCTACTCGGTTGGTCGTGGTTCTACAAGTTGGTGGAAAAAAAAGGTGTGAAAAATGAGGGACGGTTTCACTTTGAATACGTGCTTTCAGCCATAATTAATATTTAACTTCAATTATTTGAGTTGAACATATTCTTCTGTTGTTATTATTCTTCACACCTCTTACCATCTATAACTATTGCAGTCAAGCATTCGACCTAGTGTTTAGTCACATAGTATTTTTTTCCTTTTTGTTTTGTTTATTCTCTTAGCGTATTGATTTTTTTTTTAAAAAAAGCCTGACTTCTCCCCTTAAAGCAAGAAGAAAAAAAATAGTGACAATAATAAAAGCAACAATTCAGACTGAGTTGTATGCAAAATACTATGACTTTTTAAATTATACGTTAATTTGTATACCCACCTGATGCATTTGTTCTCTCAGCAATGAAATTATACGGCTGACGTCTTTGGGAAAATGTAATAATAAAACGATAATACAAAGACGTATTGCGCGTGTCACAAGTAAATAATTTTTTTTGTTTTTTTACCCTCCAATTTATGCCTCTACAAGTCGTTGTATCCTCTGATTATGGTTTGTTTTTGTTTGTTTCTTTTTGTTTCTGTGGTTGTTGCATGTTGTCATTTCATACATCAGTCGTGTTTCACTAAGCGGTTACAATGCGTAGCAAGAACCACAAATGCAAAACGAAAACATATCGAAATGTACATTCAGAATTACGTGAGGATACCTTTATTTGATGTAAAACCTACCATTTTAAAAAAAGAGAGAGAGAGATTAACCAAAAAAAAAAAACAGTATGAATGACAAAAAAAAACTAACACATGCGCGCAGAGAAAGAGGAAAGCACAATCATTAACATCAAATAAAGAAATGTCACATGACTACGGCACAAGCC
Source organism: Trypanosoma equiperdum (assembly GCF_001457755.1). Classification (NCBI taxonomy): domain Eukaryota; phylum Euglenozoa; class Kinetoplastea; order Trypanosomatida; family Trypanosomatidae; genus Trypanosoma; species Trypanosoma equiperdum. The sequence goes on along the minus strand of NW_027123673.1, from coordinate 8,292 downwards.
TGGTAAAATACAGAATTATAAGGCGAAATAAAACACAAAAAAACGTGCACGCTGAGATGCAAAACATATCTCATTTTCTATTGTGTATGTATTTAATACACGATTTCCCTTCCCCTTTCCCTCTATCCGCAACAGAAACACATGTTTTCCTCCTCTTTTTGGAGGTCGCTCATTCTACAAATACTCCCTCACCATTGGATGGACATCACAACCGGTACATCTCATTTTATTGCACCATCTTATGATTTTGGAAATTTGTTATCACAAATGAATACGAATGGATGGTAACATCCGCTTGCGACTCCTTTCGTATTCACGGGAAACCACAAAACAAATCATTGCAGCGTCGCGGTTTCCAAAAAGAGTCATCGACACATTAGCAAAATGAGTGTTGTAAACGCTGTTGTGTCGGAGTAATACAGCAGAGAGTATTCGATTCCTCACATCTGAAACCGACGAAGACAAACGATTTGCCGCCTCCTCTAGGGAAATTTGCGAATATCGATACTTCACGCAAAAACGCTCAGCATTTGATACCATGAGATTCCAATGTAACGTACGCACAAGCAGCGCTTTCGCTTCACTTGAAGTGGTGTAATCCGCATCACTTAGTAAAACGAGGTGTATGCTCCGTCTCAAATGCTCATCTTCAGTTAAAAGTGATTGGCCGTAATCCCTGGCAGCACGCGCGATGGCTTCCACCGTTACCCACGGAAGTTTATGGCCAGCGTTTAGTTTCATCACAAAGTCTATGAGTGCCCGTGACGTCAAGTCTCCATCATCATCAATTAAAGAAACCGCTTGCTTCAGTACATCTTCAGAGAAATCGGTGCACTGATAATCGCAACTAAGCAACTTTTGGTGTCTTCCAGCAAGTTGAAATGCACTGCGACGCCTGCCACACTTCTCAAGTATTTTCCTCTCAAGCTGTTTCCACATCCCGGGTTCCGGGACATGTTTGTAAATGATGACATCCTCTTCATGCGAAAAGGGCTCTTGTGATGTAGCCATCGTATGGCGAAAATGCAAATAACACTGAAAGGCACTTACTGGCTTTACCCTACTCGAGTCGTAATTAAGAGCGTCAGCAACTGTATGCCACTGTTTTGTATATGATTCCGCATTTGCTCCTAAACCGAGACAATCCGCCTGGCGCTTCAAATGTTGCACCGCACGGTGGCCCCAGCGAGGCTTTGACAACAGCGGTAAGACGTTATGCTGAAGTCTGCCAAATAGTGGAGGGGCATAAACCATATTACAGTAATAAAATTTAAACACTATATCCTGATCTGCTCTCATTAACGGTGTCGTCCTATTTACAATTTTAGGTCTGACGCCCTCCGCCCTCAATGCACGAATGAGGGCAGCCATTGAAGCGAGCCGATGGGCGATATCATCTATTCTTTCACGAAGATGAGTTTGTAATCTCCTGTTGGCTTGCAACAATGTTTCAAGGGCAACTAAGTCACCATCTATCACCATGAGCTGTAAGCATCCGCTCCACTATAATCAAACACATGAGGACGGGAAGAGGAAGAAGAGAAAAGTTGATCATATAATTAAGAAAAAATGTGTAAACGAAGATACAGTTGTTATTTATTTATTTTTGTTTTTTTTTCTTTTTGTGTGTATGTGGCATGGCGAGTGATGGCGTAATCGGTCCATGACGCTAAAGGATTGGTAAAATATATAAAAAAAGAAGGAGGAAAAACAATAAGTGGTATCAACTTGATTAAAAACAAATTTTTGATGGCAATAATATTTTGTTTTCGAAAAAAAAAAACACAGAGAAAAAGAACTCAGTGACTAATGGGGGACGGTCAAAGGTGTAAAACGGTACCCCACCTTGTGAGTTCATATAGTCACCGAAGTGCGAGTAAATTTACATACAAGTTTTGCAGAAATATATGAATACATACATCCACACGCGGATATATGTGCGTAAATGTGTGTGCGCGCGTGGGCTTCATTCCCCCATTCTCATATCTTTCTTTTTTTTCCTTTCTTCTTTTCTCTTTTTTCTCTCCTCTCTTTTTTTTTTTTAATTGTCCTGTTACTTCTCTGCTGGGTGAATTTTCACCACGGTGGTGAGTTACCCTACACTCTCGGGGAAGGTAAATACAATGATGGAAACACAACAACAACAACAACATAATAATAATAATAATCTCTCACTTTTTACTCCTTTTCTAACTGTACACCCTCAACATTGCCGCTATATATTTCTTATTTTCCTGTTTCTCCCCTCTTATTGGCTCCATATCAACCCACACACCCATACTCATTTCCTCTCCATTTTTGTCTGTTTGTTTGCTTTATTATTATTATTACGATTATTTTTTCTTTCTTCTGGTGGTGGGTGCGTGTGTTGTCATTTGTCAATGGGTTATCGATTGTTTCGTCTCCTCTTCCCATCTCCCATTTTTTTTTTAAACCCATTCTTTTGTCTTCTTCCCTCAAGCCCCCACACGGTAAATAAATATCAATGTATGAATATAAAAGAGAAAAAAAAGGAATATATAATGTATATATCACTCGTGCGTGCCGATCAGGTGCGTTAGAAAACGAAGTATCCCCTTATTTGAAGTGCGGAGTCATTACACCAACTACTCACTGCTTTACCGTAGCGAAAAGAAGTTTCCCCTCAGCACAAGAAATATACGCATTATTAGGTAAACCCTCGAATATGCTAATATTCATAAGATCATACGCCGAATCGTACGAAGCAATTAGCTGACCGGTTGAGTACGATGTCACGAGGACTTTGCTCGGTGATGACGTAATGGTCCAAACCAGACCCGATGTTTTACAGAGGCGTGAACTGAGCGGAATCAACTCCCCTAACGCCATGGAAAGGCGGGCCGAGTCGTCCGCCAGTTCCTGACCTGAAACGCAATCAAAAACCTGCAGTTGTTCTTTTTGGCGACGGGAGGCGACGAGTACACAATTGGTACCGGTAATTAACTCAATACCATCGGAACTCACCTGAGCACCTCTGATTTCCACACGTGCTTCATTCGCCTTTAAATCCCACACTTGCAGTGGCCCACCCCAACCACCACTAACTGCAACGCCTTGAGACACGAAACGTACGGAGAAAATACGACTTGTGTGGGCTAAGCGACTCACACCGCTCTCATCATGTGCCATTTGAAGGTTGGCTTTTAGTGTACCATCCGCATCGTAAAGACGGACAGTGCGGTCACTTCCAGCCGTAATGAACATATCACACTCGGGAGAAACCGCTAAACATGTTATTTCATTTCCCTTCTCAGGCACTCTGTTGGTTCGATGAAGCGCTGCACCATCCCATTGCCAAATAAAAACTCCCCCCGCACTTGAAACCGAAACCAAGCGGTAAAGTCCCCCTTCAGATGATTCAAGCCATTGCACAGCTGTGCATGGCACGTTATCATATCCTTTACCTGCTGCACTGCTATCCAATGCACTAAATGTTGAAGGATTAAATATGACAAGGGCACCATCTCCAAACACAGCGGCAAGATACGTACCGTCATGGGAAAGAGAAGATGCGTAAACCTCTTCACCCTTGTCATTAATTGTTGCAACCTTCACACGCAAGGTACTATCATTCGCATGTTCCTCCGACATTGGGGCTTTTCCTTACTTGGATGTTCTATTTTATGACTGACTCACACGAAAAAGAAAAAAAGACACTGAAACAAGTAGTGGGGCATGCAAGAAATATATTTATATATATAATATGCACAATAATAGTAAGTAACAAAGAAATAAATTGCAGTGTCCTCCGAGTACATGATGAGGGGGGAAAAGGAAAAGAAAAGAAAATCAAGCGCCATAAGGGAAGTCGAAATGGTGATGCAGAGGAGAGTTCCTATTCCGCACCGTCCAGATATACGATAACAATTAAAAAAAGAAAAGAACTGGTAACGCTTGTACAATGCACCTCACTATTTTTCTTTTTCTTTAAAAATGAAAAGAAAAAAAAGAAGGGTAATAGTAATGTAAAAGGGGTATTCAGCATATCAAAGGACATGGAGAATAGTTTTCTTTCCCATAGCAAAGAAACACATATGTACCACCATAATTGTAGTGTAAGTGAGAATCTCCAACAAACTCATGGGTTCAGCTCCAAAAACCCAAAAGACACAACCAATGGCCAAACACAATAGTGATAAGGAAAAGAATGCATGGATTAAACCGACTGCAAAATATACCACAGCTATGAGAATCCACTGCCAATTTGTTCGTATAAGACGCCGACATGCAAACAAACCCACTGCAACATAAATAACTGCTGTGGCGAGGGTTGAAAAGAGAATTAAGCGGGTCCACACGCCTGAAATGGTGGCATATTCCTTTTGTTCGTCTCGCATATATTTCCTTTGGTTAATATATGGCTAGTGCTTCATACACCCGCACAATCCTTTCAAGCGGAAGCTTCGGGAGGAGGCAAAAAGAAAAAAAAGAAAAAAAAGAAAAGAGAGAGAGACATAACGTGAGATAAGATAAGATAAAAGAGGAAGAACAAAAAAATCATAAAAACCAATGGAACAAAGAGAACGAATAGATGGAGAAACAGAGAAAGTACATAGAGGGGTAGGAAGGAAAGAGTAATATAAAAAGAAAAAAAAATGACAACTGTAGTAAACAACATGATCAGTGGATGAAGCGGGAATAGCATGGCATTTAAGTTGTGAAACGACATCCACACACACATACAAAAACACATATACACATTAAAAAAAAAACACACACATCACAACGCAACAACAGTGGCCAAAATATCAGATCTTTTCTTCCCTGATCCCCAAGTCATGAAAAAACTACTGTCCAACAAATCCCAGTTATATTTTCCTTCACAACCCTCTTCTCTCAACAATCAGTTAGTTGGATGTCTTCTTTGTTACGCTTCTGTTTGTGAGAGCTCATTTATTTATTAGTATGTTTGTATTTGTTGGTTCGTTGTTTTTCTCCTTTTTGTTGTCTGTCCTCCTTATATAAATATATATATAAATTTTTTTTTTAAAGGGCAAAAAAGCAATACAGTTGGCGTGTCGAAAAAAAAAAAGGTGGGGTAGGGGGTAGAAGGAGTAATGAAAGAACAGTTAACGAAAACGTTGGCCGGAACATGACCTTCGATTCGTCCGTTCACTTATGCACTAATAAAAGTTATATAGCGATTTAACCAACCGTTTTTTAATTTAAAAAAAAAATTGTTTTCTTCTTTCATTGTTTCCTTCAATTCAACCATTAGGCATAAAGCCTTGCCACCATCAACTGACCGTTAGAGAAAACAAGGCCATTCAACTCTTGAACTATAAGCGTATGCATATTACGGTCTGCCATCCGTATCGCTGCTGCACCGTCTTCAAGAAGCTCCATGGCGCTTACATCTCCATAGCGTTGCAGTAATGATGAAAGAACAGGTTCTGACAATGAAACACCTGAAAGGTGCACGTCTCCACTACTGGGAAATGCCTCCGTCTTAGCCTCAAATATCGTTGGCGCAGTGGTAAACATTGGCAGTGGTGGAGACGTCACGAGTGTGGGATAAATGACGTGGGGTGAAGGCACCGCCGTTGCGGTCGGGGGCGGCGGATAAAATACGGGCACAGACGTTGGAACGCCAATCATTGGAAACGTTTGCATGGGTGGCCCCACAGGAACCTGCGGGAAGAATGGAAATGGCGACAGGCGCTGTCGGTATTTGGGAGAGTATTTTTGCCTGTTTTTATTACGCTCCTGTCGTAGTTGCCTAACTTCCGCCGTCTCAGAATATTTAACCTCCAGCTCAGAATCCAAGCCTTCGATACGAATATTCTTCTTTGCCTCAATCGCGGCTGTTGCCTCCTCAACGGACGAAAACTGAACAAAACCAGAACCTTTGCATTGCCCGAGGTGATTGGTGAGGACGGCAGCTTCTACAATGGTTCCATATGGTGCAAAACTTTGCTTGAGATGTTCTTTTGTTGTCCATTGCGCGAGTCCTCTAATGAATATGCGATCATTGGGCAAATCATCCACACCCTCGTCATGCATTGCGATAGACACATGCAGCTTCACGGGACTATTCGGTGTCGGATGTGTGAGATGCATGGCGTTAATTGCAGCATGTGCGGACTCCGGTTTTCTGAACATCACAAAAGCAAAATGTCTTTGCCGTACAAGTTTTGTGGATACAATCTCACCAAATTCCTTAAACCTTTGGTACAAGTTGTTTTCATCCCATGTTGGTGGAACACCAGCAACAAAAATGTTGGTGGAAACATGAGGCGTAACGGATGTCTGAGGGGTTGTTCCAGTGCTCGTGTCTTCGGGAGGTTCAGCTGTTACATCTACGCTTAATGTCGGTTTGTAAATTTCAGTAAAAACTTCTATTGGTTCCTCAGACGGCATACTTTCCATACCCAAAGACCAGAAACCCACACAACCTTACGCTCAGTGTGTGCTTCAAAGCACTCTCACAGTGCCAACCAACCACCCACGAAAAAAAAAATAAAAACAGGGGTAACAATTGGACAAATAAGCGGAGAATGAAAGGAAAAGAAAAGGAGAGAAATGCATTCAGAAGGTTTAAAGGAAGAGGGAAAAAAAAGAGTTAAAACATCTGGAGTTTCCAAACATCGGATGGAAAGAAGGGCAAATTCCTAAATTGTCGTGGAGGCAAGCATAAATAAGAAAGATAATATATGAGCGTGTGTTTGTAGAAGTAAGTGGACACACACGCACAGAATAAAGGTGAGGAGGGTGAATGTTGGAATGTAGAAAAAGAGGGAGAAAGCAAGAGATAGACGGGGAGCAGGCGAATGTGTGGAATTCAGTTCGTCATGTGATGCTTGTTATTGCTTTGAAAGTACACAAACAACAAACTAAAATAGGATGGGGAAGAACCCACCACACTTCGCATTTTCCCCCTTTTTAAAAAGAGGAAAAACTTAAGTTATTCATATATTTCCCTCCACCTGCACTCTCTTATTTAACTCGCTGAAACTTTTATTACTTTTTTCGCAGCAAATGCAAACATCGGTACACACACACACACACACACACACACATTTATATATGTACACACAAACAGGATTTTCTCCCCCTTCCCCTTCCCTTTCCCCCTTTTCCCCTTATATAGACTGTTTTTTAGAAACTCACGCACTGGCATCACCGCCTTGTGGCTTCCCACCTGCGAGAAGCGACTCGTGAAGCTTCGTGGCGCCCGCATCACCGATATTTACTAACAACTGAAGCAAATTCCTCACCAGTCCCGTATTACTCTCAAGTGCTTGTTTGTAAGTGGCATTACGCAGGGCTTGTGGTAAACAACGGCTCAAAGCCTCACGTCCCCTCTGGTTCTCAGAAAGACGGAGGTAGCAGCGAATAATGTACCTTAACAGACGTGTGCTGCAATCTTTTGATTCCACCAATTTCCCCAGCACCGTAGCCACAGCCGTGAACCGTTCAGGAGTTAGGCATACATATTTCAAACCTCCCTCTGAGTTAAGGAGCCTCTGCACGATAAATGTCGCCAAAGTTTTTGAAAATTCAGTTCCAGACTCCATGATGTTGAGGCAAAGGGGGAATATCTCCGTGTTGAGAAGGTACTGAACAACATCATGATCATCTGTTTTTACAAGAGCGCCAATAACACCAAGGGAAGTGAGTCGCAACCCTTCAGTCCCTTCATTCATCCCACGGAGAAATGGGTAGAGGAAGAGACACATTTGTGAATCGAGAAACATGCGTCGAGTGGATTCATGGAAAGCAACAGCTTGCAGAAGAGTCAACACGCTGCTCACACGATTTGCCATTCCCTTGGCAAGAAGATGAGGTGTACTTAACAAGGGATAGACAGAAATTATTTCCTGCAATAGAACTGACATGATCCCCACGCCATACCACAACGCAGGTCCGAGATGATGATATGATTCGCGATCTTTTGCCAACTCCAAAATGGAGTTCTCACGCGTCTCAGGTTTGTAAAGCCCTTCGAGGTATTGAAACATACGACGCATATCCTCCGAAACGGGAGGTTGCTGCTTTGCTGCAGCCTGCTGTGGTTGATAAAACCCGTAAGGCAAATACGCTTGGGTTTGGTGCATGGTCACGAAAATCCTCTACAAATAAAAATAAAAATAAAACAAGAACGCAAAAGGGAAAAAAAAACTTGCGAAATCAAAAAATAAAAAAGAAAAGAGGGCAAATGAGGGAAAGGAAGCATTGTAGTAGTGAATAAAGAAAAAATGGGGAGGGAGAAAACAAGAGAATCCGTACACATTTCACACAGCCTCACAGTAGCAACAAAACGAAAAAAAA
>NW_027123501.1:2996-4129 GCF_001457755.1 Trypanosoma equiperdum | reverse complement strand
AAACACCACAGGGAGAAATTCTTTTGTCATTAGAAAAGTCCCTCTTTTGCTTGCATTTTTGATTCTAGCATAACACTTTTGGGATTTTTGCTAAATTTTATAAAAATAATGAAATTTGCCTTTTTGAGAGAATTTGCTAAATTTGTGATACTTTGGTTTTGATGAAAATGTGCAAATTAGTTTTAATTTTTAAAAATTTGACGTGTTTGCATGACAGCTACATATGGGTGTTAAGTATTAGAGTGATAGCGTATGAAAAATTAATGCTATTATAATATGATTTGTTTTGTTTACTTTATAGATGTTAGTTATGGTTGATATAGTAATGATAATAGTAATGGTAGAGTGTGAGTTTGTATATACTAATTTTATGATAAGAGTGGTGACGTATATAAAAAGGGCGGCAATAATAAAAGCAATTAAAGCAATGCTAATGGATAGGTGAGAGGGAGTGAGTTAGTGAGTCAGTGAGCACGAAAATATTATTAAAGGAAGGGCAGATATAGTAGGTACAGCGTCAAACACAAGCATAAAGATTGCAAGCAGTGCAAACGAGGACGTTGGATGGAACAATGATGGATGGAAAAGTTTAGTATAGTGGACAAATGGGCTTGCTTCGTTATATGCGTGGGCAAACGTGGAATACGGCACAAAGAAGCTATGCAATGAAACAAATGGATACAGAAGAGACGAGAACACGAAGGCAAGATGCAGCTGAATATGATGCACTGTATTTCGCCCACAATTGGATGGATGTACCAACGAAGATGATCGTGGAAACTGTAACTTTTTAATATGGCGTTAACTGCCGTCGTAAAGCGCCGACCACAAAGCAGCAGCCATTTATTGGATGTTATTTTCCTTTCCTTCTGGACACGAACCGCGAGACGGTTTAAAATTTTGAGATATTGGTGCCTGTAGGTGACGGAATAAATTTTTTAAATCAGTTATCAATTATCATTTAATATGCAAAAAAACCGATGGGGAAACGAGAGTGTTGAAGCAATTCTTCCACGAAACCGGCATGTTTGCTGATGGTGGTTGGAGTGTGTGAAGTGTGACAAGTGTTTGTGAAAGCGCCAGAAACATAGCCACCAGGCAAAAGCAATCAACACGTTACAACCATTAAAGCG
>NW_027123501.1:1667-2986 GCF_001457755.1 Trypanosoma equiperdum | reverse complement strand
ATTTTGAGATATTGGTGCCTGTAGGTGACGGATTAAATTTTTTTAATCAGCTGTAAACTATCATCTGAAGTACAATAAAAACAGAGCGGGAAAGAGAACTTTGTGGAAACGAGCCTGCCACTAAACCGGCATGTTTTCTGGAGGTGCTTGGAGAGTGTGAAGGGCGGCGAGTGCTTGAAACAGCCGGAAGAATATCGCGAGCACAGGGAAGAGATCAACAAGTTTACAACAACAAACGCATTCAGCGGACGAACCTAGCACACACGATAGAAGCTGCGGGAAAGACGGTAGCGAAAACGTAAATATTTGACCAGCACTCAAAAGTCTATATTTTATATTTTCCTTGACAAAGCAGTAAGCCAGTGCCAAGATGGCCGCATTTTTTCCACAAATTGGTGCAGTGACGAAGAACTGTCACTCAGTATTAGCAGCGATAACAGTCGTTCTAGTGGCCTGTGCAGCTAGGCAAGCAGGGGCAGTCGACGCCAAAGAAGTAAACATGGAGAAATTCAATGTGTCTGCGAGGTAGTTAATATACTCAACGGCGATGCAATCGATTTGCCAAAAGCAAGCCTCAGCAACGACGATATAAACGTCATAAGAGCATTAAACATTTCAGTTGCTGATTCAGAATGGACGAAGCAGTTTCCGTCGGCAGCGCCAAAGAATCGAGCAGAAGACGACCCATACGGGCCGAAGCCCGGCGATAACAAGTGTAAGCTAGACTGGCAAGCATAGTCAAGCGACAAAAGAAAAGCAGCCGGCGACAGCATGCGAGCTGTGTAGAACAAAGAGGCATAAATATTACTAGGGTGCAAAGGGCATGTCTTTATTCCGCACATCCACCAATGTAAACGATGGCAAATGTTGCTAAATGAGCATCCCGCGCTACGCACAGCAGCTAATAACAACGGATGAGAGATGATGAACGACCCCTCACTAATCTACAGGAAGATAAACTAAATAAGACACAAACACAAGCAGAGCACTCAAACGAGAAAGATCCATAAAAAACACAACATCCGCACCTCACCTGTTTGATACCTAAAAAATCTATAGCACACAGGCTAACAAGGTCCACTGTAGCATATCTCCTAATGCCGCGGGCACTGTTAGAACTAAGCGGCGCCCGACTTGCGCTGGTAGTAGTTGTGCTGATAACGTTGCCTCATTGCAGCAATGGAGCATGGGTAAACTCAGAGAATGACAAACTCCTGGAGTCCCTATGTGCATTATTGCAACTAGCGGACGGTGAACCGACGGCTCCACCTATACCAGCCAGCGGTGAAGCGATCATCACAGAGCTCAGGAAGCTAAAT
>NW_027123501.1:0-1657 GCF_001457755.1 Trypanosoma equiperdum | reverse complement strand
ACGGATAGAGCGCAGATAAAGCGGCACTGAAGACAGACGCAAAATTCAGCGAGCGTTTAACAGCAAGTGGCTTCACTGGCCTGCCGCAACCACTGCTGCCGTTTGCACGAAAGCACACAGCGATCGCTGTAGCAATCGGCGAGACAATGGCCGGCCTAAAAGCGACCAGAATAGAAGGCACAAAAGCAGCAATAAAAGAAGTTTTAAACAGCGCAGTTTACGGAAACAAAGAAAACGAAGGCGACTATGCAAAAAGTGGACAGCCGGCAGGGACGGGAAGACCATCTGCAGAATCTTGCAAAACTGGCGGCTAAATCGACAACAAGAAAGAATTAACATACACGTTCCTCTGCATTTGTCTAACGAACAGCGGCGAGACAGCCGGAAAGCCCTGCCACAAGGAGGTCACAAACACTTACCACTGGACCACAGCGAACTCAAACATGAACCAAGTCTGGAGTGACATGCGCAAGCTTTGCCCCAAAGCAGCAAAAGGGAAGACAACAGCCGCGGCTATTCACGCCGCACTAACACGCGTGCGCGCCACTAATCAGTATAAAAGCGACGCTGGTTACCTGGGCAACAAATACAGCAGCGACTGCGACGGCACGTCCGCTAACGGGCTTTGCGTAAAGTACACCACGATAACTGCGTCAAGCATTGACGGCTTTCACGATATCGCATGGGTCAGAGCGTGCGAGCAGGCAGCAAAGAAGCTAGACTCAGCACCAGAGGCAGCTATCAAGGCCGAAGCCTTGCTGCAGCGACTCAAAGACATCAACTCATCACCCTGGGTAATTCCACCCTTAGTGCAAAGCTTACCACAACCGACCTCCACTCAAGCAGAAACTTGGCTATATGGTCAAGGCGATAAGCAGGAGTCAACAGAAACGATGTCTGCCAAAGAGAAAGAATGTAATTCAACCAAAAACGAAACCGAATACAAAACTTAAAGTGGCTGCAATTACGTTAAGAGAAATAAGGATGGAAAAAAGTGCACATTGAATGAGAAACGGAAGGAAGCAGAAAAAAGAATCACAAAAAAGGGAAAGATAAAAAAACAGAATCAAAGCGTTACAAACATACTAAAAAATAAGATTGAGAAGAGGAAAACAAGAATGTAAAATCAGGTGAAAAAGCGGTTTGTGGATGGATTGACAACAAATGAAAAGATTACAGTATTCTCGTCAAAAAGAATGTTGCTCTGAGTATAGCTTATGCTTTTGTGAGTTTGATAGTACTTTAGAACTCAAAGGAGTTTTGCTCAATTATATGAAATTTATGAAAAAATGTTATTATGAGGGAATTTTCAATAATTTAACACTTTTTGATAAAAAATTTCAAATTAGTAAAATTTTTATGACAGTGGCATATGGGTGTAAAGTGTACAGTGATATAATATTAAAAATGAGTGGTATTCTAACCTTTTATTTTTTCTTAGTTTATTTGGTTTATTTAATGGATATTAGAAGTTATTAAGGATTCTAATAATGTTATTAGTAAATAGGAATAGAAATAGTAATAATAAGAGAGTGTTTTAAGCGCATTTATTAACATTATGAGGAAAGCTCTTTTAAGTGATCGAATGGAGAGACAAAATTAAAGCATTGGAAGAAGTTTCCATAATGCGATGAGGGTAAGTGAATGAGTGGTTCAG
>NW_027123075.1:0-5455 GCF_001457755.1 Trypanosoma equiperdum | reverse complement strand
TAATGATAATGATAATAGGAGAGTGTTGTGAGCGTGTATATACGAATATTATAATGAAAGTAGTAATGCTGTAGACCCTAGGGTCGCTAAAAAAGGAGCACTTCAAACAATGAAGAAGATGCAATGGGAACAAGTGAGTAATGGAACTAAGTGAATGAGTGTAATAGTAAGTGTGAAATAGACGATGTACGAGGGATATTATTAAAAGAAACAGCATCAGGTCATCGAGAAGTAAATGTTAATGCAATATGTGGCATTTCATACAAAAATAAAGCAATTATGGTTACAATTTACAAAAAGATAATGGATCGACCGAAAATGGAGATCACTGTGCACTTTAAAGACTAAACAAACTCATTGTAGCTAACAAAAGGAAGGATTACAAGTTAAACCCGACTAAGAGCATTTTTTCTAACATGCTCCAAGAAATTATTTGAAAAATTCATTATTTTTATTTGAGGCGCTATTATGTATATAAAACAGTTAATAGCAGTGAGTAAAGAAGACAATGATATAGGTTTATATAAATGCATCTGTTATTGTTACTAAGCAGTAAAAAGAAGATACGGCAAATGGCGTAGCTACTTATTGCGAAAAAACTTATGACAACACACAAAACTAATAGAATTTTTTTAAAAAGACGGCAGTGAACGACACAAAGGCATAAGCAGAAGATAAAAGTTTAAAGTAAGAGCTTTATTAACTCACAATATAGAGTATAAACACTAACTCTTAATGACTCCACACCTGGGTGAATTAGCAAAGGTATTAGATAGAAGCAAGAAATTCTTTATTTTACAGATTCAAGTAAAGATTTAAAAAGTTAACTTAAGTATCATATTTGGTATATTAAAACGATATCACTGACGTTTAATAAAATTGAGTCCATTCTTTCTTGTGGCAGGAGTACTAGAATCAGTACTTCTTACCAGTATTTCTCCCACTACAGCTTTCTGTATCGATAATTTGAAAGAAAAGAAATAAGCACGGCCGGGTGACAAGCACAACAATTTAAATGGAAAAAAAAGGAAATAAAATTCAAATGAACGGAGTCTCTAATAAAACAGCAACAAAAGCGTCTCCTCAGTCCGTCTATCATCCATGCTCAAAATGAAGTATTAAGCATATAGAATATAAAAATGAGCTTTCTACCCGATCAAGTGCTGCGATTACGAAAAAAAACTTAGTATTTGACCCTGGCGAGCGCTGAAAAGACCTAAAGAAAAGCGTATTTTGCCCAAAATTGTAAGAAGAAGTTTCAAAGACAATATAAACTGTGTTTCTTTAATTTGATAGTGAATGCTAAAGTTAAGCAGTGCGAAGAAGCGCTGAGTGAGTATGAGTGAGTATGAGTGAGTGAGACGAAGATCATGGTGATTCTTATTATTGTTCAATCAAGCGTATGGAGCCAAAAGAAAAGAGAGGGAAACATGGAATATGTGCAATTCTATACACAAACATGACGATGGGCATCGTCATACACAAGGAGATGATGGAGGGGAGATGGTGCAGTGTACAGGATAAAAGGAGTCACTACGTGATCTTCAGAAGAAGCAACAGAAAGTGGAAGTAAGGGGAAAAAGAAAGAGTAAAAAAGCTGCATTCGTGAAACCGCCGAACAGAAAATAACGACTCAAGAAGAGATTTGATTTATATTTCACTCGAAAAGATATATATGTAATGGTGAAGGTTGTGGGTTTTGTGCATTTGTTCTGCTGACAAACCATAATATTACCTGGTGAAGACAAGGAACTTTGAATAATAGACTGTCCATTATTATTCGGCGTAGGTAGATTGATAATGGGGACCCTGGCGATGCCGACCACATCAAGGTGGTGTCAGGGTCCAGTACCCCGTATCATCGGGGGAAGCCAAGAGTCATCAGCATTCCTCTCTTTTCGAACACTGCTGTGCTCCGGCTACGGCATCATAAAGGACAGGGATCAGCAGCGTCTTGCTGGGACACCGTCTTTTATTTGTCGGTCCCTGGGCATGTGCCAGCGTGCCGTCAGCAGTATCATCCGCACTAAGATGCTGCTGTCCGGTGATAATGGGAAGAACGTAATGCCATGGTGTGATTGTGCGTTGTGTAGTGGAAAAGCGGAACCTAATGGTAAATATCAGATTCTATTCATTCAAGAATGTGAAAAGATAGTGCAAGTAACTGTTAAGAATGTGAGACCACGTTCTTCAGCGAAAGCATGCCGCAACATATAACCGAAAGAACCTCTAATGTACAACATAACCCATAAAAGAGCAACATCAAACTTACTCTACTATACAATTTTCTCTCTCAACGCAGTAAAAAAGCCAACAGATGCAAATGGCGACGTTGCTTCTAATAGCAGCTCTAGTACTGTCTTTATCGGCACTAAAACGTGTACAATCTAACAGCGCCGACAATGACAACATAGAGCCATTTTCGGCACTCTGCGCGCTAGCTAACTTAGCACAAACTCAACCGGCAGCAATAACTGACGACACACAAAATAAGCAACTCACCCTAGACATACTCGCAGCAAACCTCAGTGTTAGTGACCAAAACTTCACCAACGCCGTTCTAGAGGACAAGGATTGGAGCAGCCTAACAGCGCAAGAAAAGGCGGACAGACCAGGGTGGGAAAATAACTGGCCGCTGTACAAGGAAGCCAAATCAACTCCCAAAACACGAACCAAAGAGGCTCAAGCACTATGGGCGACCCTAGCGCCGACCGAGAAAACCGCGAACCGGGTTAGACTTTTGTCTCAACATGCGCTAGAACTCTTTAAGGTAGCACAAAGCAAATCCAAAGAGCTTTCCATGACCGACGTAACGGCAGAACAGAACTTAGCCCTGTATGGCACCATAACAAAACCGGCGGAATTCAAGCCAATACCAGCAAGCAAAACCAGAGAAGACAGCTGTGGCAAAAGCGGCGCCGATGCCGACAACAAAGCCGGCAGCTCAATCTACCTGGACATAACTTGTTTATGTGCTAAACATGGAACGAGCACAGCAACACACGGCAAGGCATGCGTTAACACGTGCACCGCTACAAACCTGGACACACCACCGGCCGCGGACACAAACTACCTCGCCGAAGCAGACAACCTACTCAAGTGCTGCCAAGCGTTTTCGCCGCACCACGAACTAAACGAAGCAACGGTCACGTCGGCGCTGGCGACATTCATAGGAAAATTGAAACACAAGCAGGGCAGCACCACCAAGCAAAATTACGTACTTGGCGAGCTAGACACCACCGGCGAAGCTGGCTGCACCGGCAACAAAGCTAGCAATGGAGGCAAGTGTGCCGCCTACAAACCGGAGCTTTTCACCAAAGGAAAGGCTGGGATACCATGGGCTGAGCACCTAGTGAATACTGCACAGAAGCTGCAAAACAAGTACAAAACCCTAAGCGCACTTCATACAATTGAAGCCCAGCTGCGTTTAATAAACGCAACAGTCCACAGCTATCTATACCAAAATCCCGTCCAGGTCCTCAGCACAACAGCCCCAGTAGTAAAGAAACAGCTCCCCACGGAAGCAGAATGCAACAAACATACAAAAAGCGAAAAATGCAATGATCCCTGCAAGTGGAACGGCAATGCCACTGATGCAAACAAAAAGTGCTCATTAGATCCAGCAAAAGCAGCAGAACAACAAGCAACCAAAACAGTAGGAGCAGGTGCAGGAGCTGCAACCACATCTGGATGTGCAAGGCACCAAAATCAGCCTGATTGTGAAAGTGACAAAACAGGCGAGAAACAAAATTGTGCATGGAGGAAGGGTAAAGATAATGAGGATGACAAGGATACAGAGAAATGCCGAAATGGTAGTTTTCTCCTAAACAAGCAATTCGCTCTCAGCGTGGTTTCTTCTGCATTTGTGGGCTTGATTTTCTAAACAAATTTCCCCTCTTTTTAAAAAAAAAACTTTGCTGTTTGATATATTTTAACACCTTACAATTTCCCGAAAATAATGTGTGTTCGTCAAATTGTGACTCTGTAAAATTTCCTGATGGGTGAATTTTTTTTTCCTTGTTTTTTGTTGAAAACGAATAAAGAAGAAAAGAATGAAGGAAGGTCAGGGTTAAATTTTCTAGCAAACATTGTTAGGGTAAATTTTTGGTCTTTCATTTCGGCATTTTTAGGTTTTTGATTTTAAGAGTTAATTTTTATTTTTTTAGGGTGAAGAGTGCCAAATTTTTTTTGCGGCGCGCTGCATTTCTTTTGGTGTACAACCAGGCACACCGCGCAGAGTGTCCAGATTTCCCGGTGGTGTTTAGCCGTTTAGGGTTAGGGTTAGGGTTTTCATTGTCTTCTCACTAAAAATATTTTTATTTACTAGCAGTAAAGCGTCGAGACTTTTCACTTTTTTCTTAATGGTGCAGCAGCTCTTTTGTTATGCGGACCCTAACCCTTATTCGCCGCTAAGCCATGCAACGGCGCTTAATTTTTTTTAAATGCCAGATTTTATCTTTTTGGGATTCATTTTTTAAATTTATTTCCATATTTTTTGATGATGCACCGGCTCTTTTTTTTTAACAACAAGGTTGCCACTTACTTCTACTGCAGACGTCAGCGTTTTTTTTTACTTTCATTTTTATCTCCACATCGTTACACTTATGTTCATTTTGCTTTTGTGAATTTCAGCTCTGCATTTTGCTGTGCGCAAGCCTTCAAATTTTTCCTTCTTTTTGTTTTACGCTGGCGCGTGGAAGTTTACTACGGGATACGATTTGTTTTCAAGGGGGTAATAAATTAAAAACACTAATATATGGGGAGAAAGATTAATAAAATTAGAAATTAACCTTCAGCATCGCAATCTGTTGCCTCAACCCGACGGCTTCCGCCGCTCAACTGCCAGGGGTGCGTTTTTAACTCCAGATCAGACGAGGACAAAAAGTGCACATTGATTGAGAATGCCAAACAAGCAGAAACAGGAACAGGAGATACAACAACAGATAGGTGCGCTTCCGCCAAAACTTCTGAAGAATTCACCAAAATAACTGGCGCAATTCCTCAAGGAAAGAAAGCTTTTTGTGGTTGCATTACTTACATTGATGGCGCTGGCCCAGTAACTCCTGTTTTTTTATCTCTTCCAGTTTGCTTGTAACAAAAAATTTGCTCTGATGGCTGCTGTTTTTGTGAGTATAGTATATTTTTTTGAATTCTAAGAATTGTTCTCATTTTTATTAAAAGTTACTTTGGTTTGTAGAGTTTTCTGAATTTTTTTTTAAATTTCTATAAATTTGATTTATTTTAGCATGTTTTTATGAAAATATGAAGATTTACAAAGTGTCAACAGATGGAAATTTTAGTAAAATGTATATCACAGGATCATATGGATGTAAAGTAGTTTGTGATAGGGTATTAAAAACGACGTCTATTATAATTTGCAAATTAGGCTTGCTTTATTTGTTTAACGGATATTAGTCGGCGTTATAATAAAAATAATAATAATAATAATAATAAT
>NW_027123831.1:3598-3729 GCF_001457755.1 Trypanosoma equiperdum | reverse complement strand
CAATGGGAGGTTTGTATAGCCATGTTAAAAGGTCTTGATTGGTTATGGAATTTTTAGAAAGACAGGATGCTAGTGATGAGGATGTTGTAATAAGTGTTGATGGTTCTGACGTTACAGTTAGTGACTGAGAC
>NW_027123831.1:837-3588 GCF_001457755.1 Trypanosoma equiperdum | reverse complement strand
AAAGTGAAGATAAGTTTAATGAAAAGAGTATAGTTAAAGATAAACAAATTTCTCCTATTATATTCATGACAACATCAGAATGTTATGCATCTCAGTTGGATTTGATTATGAACTCAGATCAGATAGAGGACATGTGCAGAGATGCTATTGGTTTTTAATGTTGGTTACCAAAAAGAGGAGGATAAGAAGCTACCACATTTACTGAAATCACCTCCTAGTTGAAAACCTTATCTTAGTGGTGATGGTTTTATAGCCAGAGTATGGGCATTTGAAAGGTTTGAATATGTATTTGGGGAGTTACTAAAAGGAAGTGAGGAATGGTGGTCTGAACAAAGTATTTCAAAGCCTCTGCTAATATGGAGTGCAATTGAAGAAGAAGCTGTTGGAAAGAGATTTGTTTTGAGAAGGGGCATGATTGGATAGGATTATGAAGAGAGATTTTTTACTATTCTCAATAGTGTGGAGTTGGAGCAGGCTCTATTTATTCATCTTTCTGGTTAATCATTTGCGTTGGCAGAGAAATCAAAGGTGATTTTGAGGAAGTTGCTCTGGTACAAAGATATTCGGCCAGGGTGTTCAGACATAAAGCACCCACCAAAGATATTAACTTTTGCGAGCACGTGGTTTCGACAGAATATTGAATATAAGGTTATATGCAGCAGAGTCCAAGAAGAATCGATATTGATTAAAGCTATAAAATAAGCTATTTTCTTTGTTTGTTTTTTAAAAACAACATGGAATAGGCGTAACACAGCAAATGCTCGCAACCACCATACCACCGCAAACGATTAAGCGTCAACAGCAGGATAAAAGCAGCTGTTAGCGCAACTCCTCTGGCGGTACACCTCTATTCACTTATTAATATTACAAAACCTTTAGTAAACGCAAATCATAGTCCGTATTTTCTTGGATGTCTTCTTTCCTTCCAAGAATGGTTTATAATAGGCCCCTAGCGTTTTTAATATACTTATTCACTTATAATCACCCGCCTGTCATGGCTTATGTGTCCTATGTTATCGCATTCCTGGCAGCCTTTGCAGCGACCATCAAGCAAAGCTCAGGAACAGCAGATGGCAACGCAAAAGAGCATGGGGTAATGTGCCACCTCCAGGCGCTAGCAGCATCACAAGCACCAGCAATAAAAATCGAACCTGACAAAGGAAATACCCTGCAAATGTTGGAAGAACTAAACTTATCAACAAGCGATGATAAATGGAAAGCGATTTTCAACACAGCACTGGAAGCACCTGCCGGAGAACAGATGCCAAAAGAACACGACGCATCACCGCACGCCGAGCAGTGGCGCAAGGCCTGGAAAAGTTGGTGGACGGCAGCAAAATCCGCGTCTAAAAACAAGCTAGGAACCAAGGAACATGGAAAGTACAAAGGCATACAGGACGAATATCAGCGACAAGCAGCGCATGCAGTCATTGAACAAGCAACGACGCAAGCACAGGCGCTGCAAGCCGAGTATAACATCGCCAAGACACAAGCGACCGAAACGCTACCGCAGCAAATCCAAAGCGAGCTCAACGCAGCTCTGTATGGCGGCAGCGGCGGCGTCACGGCCGTCGACACCGGCAACACACTTAAAGGGGCCGGACGGTGGGCGACGACGTGCAGCACAGCAAACGCCGGGACGTCGATCGCAGGCGATTTTTTGTGCCTCTGTAACGGCGCCGACGGAGGAAACAACAATTGTCCAGGAGACTATACACAGGCCGACTGGAGTGCAGGCGTGTCGCAAACAGCAACCAAGTGGGCGGCGCTCACAGCGACCTGACAGACACAGGAAAAGCCCGGGGTCACACAAGAAAATATAGCAGCAGCGCTCCATGCCTTTGCGTCAACGCTGCAGCGCAAGACAAACGGTGCACAAACCAAAGTAAGGTTGGGTGAAAGCAACGACTACAACTGTTACGGCACTTCCAGCAAGCTTTGCATAGATTACAGCAATCACTTTGTGAAGGCAACGGGAACCGGAATCAAGGGAATCACATGGGTCAAGCACCTTTATACAGCAAGCAGTAAATTGAAAGAACAGGCAGAGGCAGCCCAGCGGGCAGCGACGATAGGCCAACAGATCGCATCATTAGAGACCCAAGCCGACCTTGTCTACAGGCTAGCCAGCCAAAATCTCTTACAAAAAGCAGCGCCGGCGGTCATTAGACAACAGAAATCGACCACGAGTTACGGAGAAAACAATAAGAACAACCAGTGTCCCATGAAAAACTCCACCGCTGCAGACTGCCCACCAGACCTCTGCAACTACAACACGCAAACACAGGAATGCAAACCTAAGCCTGGAAAAGAAAACTCAGCAGCAGGAACAGGAGATGGAGGAGCAGGAACAGATAAGTGTGGTGCGGCCAAAACCTCTGAGGAATGCGCCAAAGTGAAAGGCGATATTCCGCCAGGAAAGAAAGCTGTTTGTGGATAGATATCAGGCAAGTGCACGGATTCCAACTTTCTCGTAAAAAAGAAATTGGCTCTGATGGCTGCCTCCTTTGTGAATTTTGTAGCATTTCAGCCTTCTAATTTTTGACCCTTTACATTATTTTTGCTAAATTTTATGAAGTTCATTAAATTTCTAAAAATTGATATATTTTAACACTTTTGTAAAACCTTTCAGAAATGTGAAAACACAAAAATATAAAATTTTTGTATGACCGTGGTCTGTGGGTGTAAGTAGTAAGACAATAAAATATTAAATGTGAGTGCTATTCTTATTAGTTATGGTTATAATCTTAA
>NW_027123831.1:655-827 GCF_001457755.1 Trypanosoma equiperdum | reverse complement strand
AGAGTAAGTAAGGAATGTGAACAGTAGCTGAATGAAGAAGACAGAGGGAGAGAAAGATGGTACAGGTGCAGCTTCGAGCATAATGTAATGATAGATGTAATTAAACACAAGGAAATGATTGAAATGAAGATGCGTGGAAGACAGTACCGGGTGTTCAAGACAAATAGGGTTG
>NW_027123831.1:499-645 GCF_001457755.1 Trypanosoma equiperdum | reverse complement strand
AATAATAATAATAATAGTAATAATAATGATAAGAAAGTATTGTCAGTGTGTATATACTAATATTATAATGGGAGAGGTGATGAAGATGGAATGGAAAGGTTAAATAAAAGCAAGTAAGTTAGTTGCGAAGGTGCAAAGCTGCGACG
>NW_027123831.1:389-489 GCF_001457755.1 Trypanosoma equiperdum | reverse complement strand
TGTGTATATACGAATATTATAATGAGAGCAGTGGTGAAGATGGAATGGAAAGGTTAAATAGAAGCAAGTAAGTTAGTTGCAAAGATGCAAAGCTGCGGCA
>NW_027123831.1:0-351 GCF_001457755.1 Trypanosoma equiperdum | reverse complement strand
AAACACAAGGAAATGATTGAAATGAAGATGCGGGGCAGACCGGACCTGGTGTTCAAGACAAATAGGGTGCGAATGTTGTTCAAAGAATCACTTATATTACTCCACACAGACACGGTGATGCTGGTTCTATGGCTTTAACGAATATCTAGGTAGCTGTCATAGGAATGTAATAAAAGTCTTAGCATCTACGAACCCAATAGTACAACTAAATAAAATATTTTTTACAACACTTTATAGAGGATAAATGTGAATAATGCAAGGAATTATGCCACACATGTAGAGTGCAGTCTAAGTTACTGCTACAGCTATATACTAAAACTAAATCCGTAGATGCATGTAGACAAAAGATGT
>NW_027123205.1:3024-5562 GCF_001457755.1 Trypanosoma equiperdum | reverse complement strand
AGACCATAAAACAGTGGCAAGGTGAAACGTCACTAAGTTAATGAATGGGGAAGATAGAATGCGCTCAGTTACATAAATGAGCGTAACTATGGGAATCATTATACACAAGTAGATTATAGAGGAAAAATGAGGGATCAAGAGAATACAGTGATCAGATCATATGACTCCTCCAAGACTAACACAAAGAAGCAGTGCAAATGGAAGGAGAATAAGTGTATGACTACCAATATGTTGTCAAGAACTATTTGAAGAATGTATAATTTCCAGTAAAAAGCCTATTATTTGCATAGACCAATTTAAATCAGAGAACTTAAATAATGGAGTCTGTAAAACTCATCTAAAAGTCGTTTCTTAACAGGATGACAGGGAGTTTCGGAAAAGCTCGGAAACAAGGAAATGATGATTGCACAAAAGCGTACATTAAGTTATAAAAGCAGAAGCAAGTCACAAGGACTTCCACAAAAGCTGAAGAATGCGTAGAAACAACGAAGACATAAAAGGGTTTAAATTGTTATTGCATTATGAGATGGTGTAGACAATGAACCTCAGCACCCTATTAACCCGCGTCTATTGACAAAGTTATAATATAGAACACGTTTTTTTTGTTTTCTAGAATGGACAATTTTAAGGTTTGTAAAGTGAGTTAAAGTGGAAGCTTCAGTAAACTAGAAGCGATATGGCTTGGAATAGCGCCATTGAATGGGCACTGAAAGGTAGAAAACAGTAAGGAATATTCATTTATCGACAGTACGTCGTCTACGTTACAGCTTGCACTGTCTTTAAATTTAAAATGAAGTAATAACGAAACTTAAACGTTATTGAAAACCTGTTGAAAAACGAAATTTACGTTAAAATTTGTCATGGTGACCATGGGTTTTTACGGCCAAACTAACATTTTCGCAAGTCAAAAAAATGCAGAACAAAATAAAGTAGAGTGATAATTTACATTCTTTAAGTTTTTCGTTTATCTCCATGAATATAAAATCAGTCAGATATACCGTTACTAGTTATTCTGTGGTAATCTGCAAATTCATTTCTTCTTGAAAATTGTATCATGCAGGTTTAAAACCTAGTTTTAAAAAATAATTTAAAGTATGATAGTCCAAAATAACTCAATATATGCTTAAATTATTTTCATTTACAGGTTTTATAAACTTATGAGCCAGTTTTGATTTACATTGGAAAATACACGGAAACAAAAATTTTAGTTGAACATTTTCATGGTGACAAGATGTTTCTATGACAAAATCAACTTCTACACAGGTTAAACTTATAACAAACACAATCATTCAGAGTGTTAAGTTACATATTCTAATGTTTCTGTTTTTATCTACATTAATACGAAATAAATTGAATATGTCTTTATCTGACTTTACAGGAGCAGCCACCAACCATTTCTCAGATCCAGCTCTAAGATAGGCGCCAACTATACGGCAGAGCCCGAGACGCAGCCATTACTACCCAAAGCGAAAAAGTTGCATTCAATTCAAAAGAAGAATATTTCGTATACCGCCAAGTTGTAAAAAGGAACTAACTTACTTTTCGACCTGATTATTTTTACATATCCTACTACAAAGCGCAGACAGGAAACCCCCATTAAAGCAGCCATTCATGCCGCACGGTAACCAAGCTGCAAATATAGCACTGCTTCTCGGAATAGCAGCCGCATGCACAAGCGTCGGCAAGGCAAGCAGCGGAAAAGGCGACGATGCTGCGGCGACAGCCGCAAAAGATGTTTGCGACATAGCCAGGTATCTGGCTTTCGCAGAAAGCGACCTCTCAAATAAAATATCAAACTACCGGCAGAGCACAGATCAGCTGAAAACGGAGGCGCTAGCGACTCAAATGCTGGCAGAAAAGTTACGTGAAAGCCCTGCCTTCAAGGGCGCACAGCTGCTTACCATCTTGGCAACCACTCGGGTCAACCAAGCGCAAACCGCTGCGACCACCAGGCTCAGTCAACTAACGGCGGCAGCTCGCGTACTAAACAGGCAGCTAGGCATCGCCCGCGGCTACGGTGCAGCAGCAGTGTCGAAGATAACTCAGGGGAAACCAACAAACATCGGTAACGAAGAGACGCCCATAAGCGGCGGTGTGGGACAGACGCAGACACCGACACTAGCACCGCTACAGGAAACGCACTGCAACCTAAGCGACGACACGGGCAGTCCAAAAGTCAAAAAGCTAGACATCAAAATATCGCAAACGAAAACGATTCCGTTTACCGACACCACAAAATTGAAGCCGGTAGCGCTAGTCGTGACAGCGTATGCCAAAGGCAGCCCGAACGACGGCGGGCAACCGCACCCCACACACATATGGTTAGCCACGCACAGCAACCACGCAAATTTACTCGGAGCCAAAGTCGACGTCATGGCTCCGGCTGATTACGTCAAAAAACAAGAACTCTACGATGAGGCCAGGCCGACACCACAGTGCGGAGCACCGCAGGAAACCGACGTGAACAAGCAGACAACACTAACAGACGCTGCAGCAACGATATGCACAGCCATTCTCTGGCGGGACCCAGAAGCGCTC
>NW_027123205.1:1959-2959 GCF_001457755.1 Trypanosoma equiperdum | reverse complement strand
CAAATCACCGTAGACCTAAATGGGGTGAAGACAACAGGCACACTTCTAAAACTGGCCGATAAAGCAGAGAGCGCAGATGTGTTGGCTTTTTTAATAGGGCAAAACAAAGGTATTCAAGAAAACAAATCGTGTGATAATACTGAATCACCGAAAAAAGATTCAACAGAAGGAAAAAAAGGAGAAAGACGGGGATAATAAAGGAACCACAGCTGAATGTACAGCCACAGAAGAGGGTAAATGTGACAAAGATAAATGCGATTGGAACGCTGAGAAAAAACAGTGCAAAGTTAAAGAGGGAGCAGTTGTTATTTCAGCTGTAATTAAAGTCCCTCTTTTGCTTGCATTTTTATTTCTATAATTTTTTTAGGATTTTTGCTGTTTGATATATTTTAACACCTAACTTACCCGGAAATATTATTAATTTTTTTGAGTAGCCTGTGCGTGTTAATTTTTTCGATGAGTCAAATTTCTCTTTTTGTTCCACCTTTTTTTTAGGAGTTTTAGGGTTAGGTTTTTTTTAGTATTTTTATGGTTAGAATTTTTCAATTCAAAGTTTTATGTTTTTTCAATTTTATTTTATCGGTTTTTTTTGAGTTTTGATTTTTCAATTTTCAATTTTCATAAATTTTTCAACTTTATTTTAATTTTTCTTGTTTATTTTTTTTCGCCAATACAAGAAAGTAGGAGGTAGGAAGAAGGAAAAAAGACAGGGAGGCTAGAGAGGGTTATTCGGGTTACGGTTATGTTTATTTCTCCTCTTACCAATTATTTTTTTACTAGCAGTGAAGCTTCGCGACTTTAGTTTAAAAAATTTTTTTCCATAGAGATGCAGCAGCCCTTTTTTTTCGCTCACACCGTCGTCTCCACTTGTTACTTTTTTCTTTGGTGAATTTCAGCTCTGCAGTTTGCACTGCGCGCGACTTCAAATTTATTTTTAACGCTGGCTTGTGGCGGTTTCCCTCCGCCATACGATTTGCCTTTCAAGGGGCGCTAACGAAAA
>NW_027123205.1:1772-1949 GCF_001457755.1 Trypanosoma equiperdum | reverse complement strand
TTGTTTTTTTTGAAAAAGGTGGAGCGTGACAGGTTCTCTGAGCGAAACGATCTGCTTTTCAAAAGGCGCTAACGAAAAAATCATAATATTTGGAAGTAGCAAAATATGGAGTTTGGTAGCTAAAGCCAGCCGACATAACAACCTGCACCGGTCGCAGCACACCACAAAAACCTAGGC
>NW_027123205.1:1232-1762 GCF_001457755.1 Trypanosoma equiperdum | reverse complement strand
CTTAATATTTGGAAAGGGCAGAATATGGAGTTCGGTATATAAAACAAGCAGACGTAGCAGCATGAACAAGTCATGGTGCGGCACAGCAACCTAGCCAAAGCAAGCGGAGGCGGCGAGCAGTTAACTGCATTGTCAGAAGGACAATGCAGGTTGCATCACCATGACCCAACAGATCCGGCGAAGGCCGTCAAAAATCTTAATGTAGGGCCCCATAATCACCAAGGGCATAAAACCACCGCAAAAACCAAGCAGCAAGCTAACAGTATAGGAAAAGAATAAATGCAACTAAAAAACACAACTGCAGTAGAATGCCCAAGCGAGCATTGCGTTTATGTCGAAAACACCACAGATGGTAACAAATGCAAACCTAAGGCAGGAACAGAAACCACAGAGCCAGAAAAAGGAAATGGAATTGCAGGAGGCGCAGCTTTAACTGGGTGTGCAAAACACGGAACCAAAGCTGGGTGCGATGCTGACAAAACAGCCGATAAGCAAAATTGTGCATGGAGGAAGGTAAAGATAATGAAGAC
>NW_027123205.1:0-1222 GCF_001457755.1 Trypanosoma equiperdum | reverse complement strand
GATACAGAAAAATGCCGAAATGGTAGTTTTCTTGTAAATAACAAATTTGCTCTTATTGCCGTAGTTTTTGATTGTTTGGTAGAATTTTACATTCTAATTATATTTTCTCATTTTTATAGATTTATGAAATTTGCTACTTTGAGAGAATTTACTAAATTTTCCGAAATATTCGCTAATAATACCTTTTGATAAAAATTGAAGCCTTTAAAGAAACAGAAATTTTAAATTTTTGTATGATAAATGACTATGGGTTCAAATAATCATAGTGATAGGGTATTAAAAATGAGTGATATTCTAATTTTGTATATTTGTATATTTTTTACTTTACGTATATTTAATATAGTTATATTAGTGATAAGAAGAATGATGGCAGTGGTGAAGTTAGGAAAATGTTGTGAGTGTGTATATATTAATATTATAATGAAAGTAGCAGTGAAAACTATATGGATGCAAAAACCAGACACGGTTTGTACAATAGCAAGGTTGCGGTGTAAGTTTGTAACTGTTTGGAAGGACAAGAATATTATTAAAGGAAAGATAGAGAGGGAGAGGAAAAGGGAGAGGCAAAATAAAATGTGCCCAGTTTCAAACACAAAAATAACAGTGGTTATCATGATACCAAAGGGTATGATGAATGTGATAATAAGATTTGGACATAGTCCAGTGAAGAGACCTTATGGGATCTCTATGTTTGGTACATGTGTATATGCCAATAAGGACAATAAATGTTGATGTTTTATATTTAGATACAGGACTGTATGCTCTGCAATTTAAATTCAAAACTTTTTGAAAATCAAAATATACCTTTTGGTAAAATCTCCCACTTTCCTAATATTTCTCATCATTTCCTTATAACCTCTCAAATTGAAAAATAGATTATGTCATGAAATTTGGTATGTTGAGACCTTTACTATTACCGTTTTTTTCTACATTTAGTGTGGTTAATCTCCATATCTCGTTAACAGAAAAACAAAAAATATATAGCAGAGAATGGTTTTAAGAAATACAGAGTGTTTGTGGGTTCTGTTCAAACTCATGAAACTCAAGGATGGTGTAGAATATTATTAGGTAACAAACTAAGCAATGTTTAAATTATAACAATTACAATAGGAGGTTTGCATAGCCATGTTAAGAAGACTTGTATGGGTAATGTAATTTTTAGAAAAACAAGATTGAAGTGATGAGGATATTGTTATTCATTTGGATGGATTTGATGTTATTG
>NW_027124539.1:964-2069 GCF_001457755.1 Trypanosoma equiperdum | reverse complement strand
TTGGCTTCCCCCGATGATACGGGGTACTGGACCCTGGCACCACGTTGAGGTGGCCAGCATCGCCAGGGTGGAATGCGCAAACATTCCAACAGAGAAAGGTGTTAGGGGTGAATGAAACACGTATGGGCGATGGTTTAGCTTTTGTGTCTTCTGTTGTAAATGTTTATTAAATTGTGTTCTGCTACAGCCGCCTCGTTTATAACCTATTAATCTTCATTTAAAGTTCGTTTTTCATACCTTTTGCTCACTTCACTATAAAAATAAAACAAAAAGTTTCTTTTCCTTAATCCCTTTTTCACATCGGTTGAGTATAAGGGAAACTGAAGCTTACTGTTAATATAATGCATTGTGATACAATAAAGTTCTTGTTTCGTTTTTTTCGGTATATTGATATATAGGTCTGTTTATTTTGGCTTTAGCACATTGTTCTAGGTTTGGTGCTATCATTAAGCTACTTTTTTGCCGCTGCTTCATCGTCTCAATGGTTCTGCATCAGTAAAAGTCTTACATAAATTTTGAATTCTTTACGTATTTATTTTAATATGTACACCAATATGGAATCTGGGGTGTATTACAATCAACTCATTTTCCATCATTAAGCCATATTGCAGCTCTTCTATGTAATATTTTACGGAAGTTTCAATTCTTACTCTTCTTTCGACGTTCATTGTAATCCATTGATAGTTCTTGTTTTAAAATTACCCTCCAAATAAAATTACTATATTTGTGCCTATCATTTTGTACATTATTACTATATATGATGATATGAAAACTTTAATATGACCTCACACCTACACACTTCTTTCTTCTTCCTGCTCTATTTTCCGCTTTTTTACAGATAGCAATTAATTTCCACCACCATAATCAAAATCAACAGTTACAGCCATCAACTTCGTTGCATTTATCAATTTTTATATAAAATAGCGTAGAAACTTACTTCTTCTTTTCTTAATCTTGGTGCATAGTTTTTTCACCGTGTTGTGTTGTATCGTATTGTGTCATTTCATTTTATTTTTTCCTTATTTTTCGTTTTCTTTTACTGCTTTATGAGATGACGTGCCACTCCATTTGAACTGCACACGATACTGGCTTGTCATTATTATTC
>NW_027124539.1:0-954 GCF_001457755.1 Trypanosoma equiperdum | reverse complement strand
CAACACTCTCTTATTATTATCATTATTATTATAATCTTTACTATTATTAGTAAAATCAGCGAAATAAACAAAATATAAAAGTATTAAATTATCATACCCTATCACCTTACTAGTTTACATTCAAAGTACACAATCATATATATTTCACAAATTTATAATCTTGTCAAAAAGTGTCAAAATATATCATATTTTAGAAAGCTTTATACAATCGCAAATTTTCATAACATTTCATGTAATTTAGAATAATCCTTAATCAATTAAAATGCCACCAACCTCACAAAAAGCAGCAGAAACCACGCTGAGGGCAAATTGTTTGTTGACTAGAAAACTGTAATATTTGCACTCTTTTCCATCACATTTGCATTCAGTAGCTTTCTCGAAGTCTTTTTGTTCTTTTCCTGTGCACTTGGAGTCGGTTTTTGCATCTGTCTCTTCTTTGCTTTCTGCTTCTTTCGCTATCTTTTTCCCCTTGTCACTTAATACGCATTTTGGGTCTTCTTTTCTGTCTTTTTCGTACTTGCAATTATCGTTTGCTGCGCATTTTTCAGGATCTTTTATTTCGTTGCAAATTTGCTCTGGAGTTTTGCCGGCGGCTTTAGCGCCAAGGTTTTTTAGATGATCTTTTAGCTCTGTTATTTCCTTATTTAGGCTCGTAACTCGAGCTTGTTGATAGTGTCTGAGGAGCTTATCCAGCTCGTCTAAATCTTTGATGGTGCTCAACTCTTTACCCTCAGGTGCCTTGCCGGTTACATCGATTACTTTGGTGTCCGGGAAATTCCTGTACTCTTTCTCCATGTCTGTGCCAAACGCCGATTCTACAGCTTGTGTTATATCACCTGGGTCCTGGCTTTCCAGTTTTTTGTCACCTAGAACTGCTTCCCTGTATGCATTCCTGAAGTCGCTGTCTCCTTCTAGTTTCTTGGGGCCTTTGAATTAATATTGTGCGCCGATTTC
>NW_027123582.1:4457-4746 GCF_001457755.1 Trypanosoma equiperdum | reverse complement strand
GCGACCAACACAAAGACAACAAAAAAGCTTGCGAAAATGCTAAATGCCAATGGAAAGGAGGGGAAAGTGAAGATAAAGGGAAATGCAAACCTAAAGTGGGAGAAGAGGGGGTAAAATCAGAAAATGATGGTAAAACCACAAACACCACAGGAAACAATTCTATTGTCATTCATAAGGCCCCTCTTTGGCTTGCATTTTTGCTTCTATAAAACTTTTAGGATTTTTTCTCAAACTTATGAATTTTATGAAACTTGCTGTTTTTACGAGAAATTTATTAAATCTTACTAAA
>NW_027123582.1:2717-4447 GCF_001457755.1 Trypanosoma equiperdum | reverse complement strand
ATGAAAATGTGCAAATTAGTAAATGTTTTTCAAATTTTCGCAACTTATGAATAATAGTGGCTCATTGTTCAAAATAGTATGATAATATGGTATGAAACATGATTGTTATTTTAAAAAATCCAACTATGTTTGTATAATATTTAGGGTTATAATAGAAAAAATAATTGCAATGAAAGGAAAACACTGTGAGTGTGTATATACTAATATTATAATAAGATTGGTGGCGCAAATCGAGTGGAAATCAAAAAATATATTCACTAAAACAATTCCAATGATACTATATTTAAAATGGTGCAATGGGAGTAAGTGAGTATGAGATGAAACGGAAAATAGAGTGAGGAATATTGTTGAAGGAAACTAAGAGGGAGGGAGAGGCAGAGATAAGGAGATAGAATGTGCGCGGTTTTAAATACAAACCTGACGGTGACTTTAATTATACACAGGGAGATGATAGAGGAGAAAGAAAGGAACTAAAGTGCTGTGTATAATAATAGTGGCATTACCACGTAATTCGCCATGGTATAAACAGTAGATGAAAAAGAATAAAAGAAAGTACACGGTTTAACAGCAGAATACGCGGCCGATCATAAAATTACAGAATAAATTGATGCAGGAACTGATGCTTTCCAGTAATTCACACAAAATGGATAGATGCCAAAACGGAGGTTGTGTTGATTTTTTTTGAATCTGATTGCGGACCCTAATGTACAACTGTGAAGAAGAACAGAAAGAGAAACAGTATCAGGAGGGAAGGAGGAAGGTGCTCTGTGAGTGTGAAGTGACTTTGATGTCTTCTCACTAGATATATTAATAATGACCAGTATTTGTAGGTAACAATATAATATTTATATGGATCATAATTTTAATATGAAAACTGCTGATGGATTTCTATGAACAGCACAAAAAAAGCAAAAATGCTTCACATCAAATACATATAAAGCCATGGAAATACATAATGTGAAGAGGAGGTTACAGCAATAGCCCAGAAATTCCGTATTGGTGTATTATGCTGTCACTTTCTTTCCCTCGCTCAACCGTCAGGGCTGTGCAGTCGGTCCACTCGAGGGCAAGGAGAAAATGCACTTCTGCACACCACGACACGAGGACATAGCGCTGTGGGACTCAACGCTGGAGGCAGCCGTTTCTACCCACTAAAACCCCCTGTTCTTTTTTTTGGAGAATTGATACCCACGAGTGAGAGACCGCATGTGCGCGTGTCTAGGGGGCGGTCTCCATTTGGCGCCCGTTTGATTCCCCCACGTTGCGTCGGAACCATGTTTATTATATCCATCTGCCTCCACGGATGGAGGTTGTATCAGGGATTTTGGTTCCCCCACCTGAGCAGGGTACTGAACCGTGGAACACTTAGTAATGGTTCTCTCCCCAAGGAACGGTCGCATTACATCCAGTGTTGCTGCCGCCGTTTGGATGGAACATTTGGCTTCCCAGTTTATTTCTCTTCTGATACTTGACTCTGGTGGCACGTTGAGGCAGATCCATCCTTAGTGTAAGCTAGATACTCGCCGCTCGCGGGGATAAATCCCGGTACTATCTGTGACGCGGACGCTACTTAACCACTAGACCAGGGAACAGAGTATTTACAGACCTTTACTAATTCGTACTGCGAGTCAAGAAGAAACTGTTGGACAGAGATTTGTTATGAGAAGAGGTATGAGTGGATTAGAATATGAGGAGAGATCCTTTTCGATTACACTTAGCGGGAAAATTGG
>NW_027123582.1:938-2707 GCF_001457755.1 Trypanosoma equiperdum | reverse complement strand
ATTGCGTGGGGAGAGAAGGCGAAGAATATTGTGAAAATTTTTGCATTGTATAAAGGATTTAAAAGAAGGAATTTTAGTACAAGAGATTGGGGAAAGTTAAAACGTTTACAATATATGGAGAGAAATTGGATTTTGAATATTGAAAAATTTGTGATGATGCATTTAAAGAGGAAGTTTTTTGTAGATAAGACGCTGTAAACGAACTGAGTTGCTCAAACATTAAAGTGAAAGAAGTCATGAAAAACTAGCGGAGGTTAACATCGGGCGGCTACGCAGAAAGAACTAAATAGTCCAAAACAGCTCTTTAATTCAATATAAACGCTAAATAGGTACCATAAACGAGCAGAGGTAGTGCATATGTACCACGAGCTACCCTAAGCACTTGTGAAGACACTTCGAGAGTGCCCCAACCTCGTTTATTATGCCTTATTCCGACTCTTCCTCATCGCAACAATCCACAACCCATTGTGCGCGTTACCAACCAGATACCCTCAAAAACAATAGCTGTCTGCCCTCTGACCTGACCGTCGTCAAGCCAAGCGTAGAAACGTGAAAAAGGGGGCCACAAGTATCTGAAATCATGAGTACTCTGAAATCGAAGATGGCCCTTATAACTTTACTTCTTTTGGCTGTATTTAGCGAACGTAGCGACGCGGTCTGGGCAAACAGTGGCAATGCGCAACTTTTTGGCCCACTGTGAAAGCTCCTACAGCTCGCGGACGGCATACCAACAGCACCCAAAGCTGCCAGCATCGACACAAACCTGCTTTCAGGCATGCAAAAGCTTAACATGTCACAAGCAGATGATTCATGGCAGGTGCAGTTCGTGAAGGACGGCAAAGGAAAACAGAGCTGGTAAGGTCTAACTTCGGAGCAAAAAGTAAGCTACAAAATGCTTGAGGTTGGATGGGAACAGTGGGCCGAAACTAAAAGCGCACTAACAGCGGACACCACGTTCCAGGAAAAGCTTGCTAAGGCAGGCTTCACCACGTTAACCCAGCCGAAAAAACTTTACGCGCGTTCACTACTGGAGCGCATGGTTAGCGAAGCGGAGGAGATAAACAAACTTCTAGAGGAAGCCGAAAGGAGCAGCATTGACAAAGTGAGTGCGCAAATAAAAACCGACCTCAACACGGCCGTATACGGTGATGCCAACGGCAAGGGCGACTACGGCAAAAGCACTGCCCCACACAACGACCGGAAGACAATGAGCAAATGCGACGACTCAGGAAAGATAGCAGGATCAGCCGAGCTGGCATATACAATTTTGTGCGACTGCTTACCAGCCGCCGGGCAAGCTGCAATTCAGCCTTGCGCAAAGGATATAAGCCTAACGCACCACTGGGACGAAGCGGCAAACGGCCTGGTCGAAATACGGAGAGAGGTACGATCATACTGTCCGTCGACGCCAGCAAAGCGGACAACGGCCGCCGCAATCCATGAGGCTATCAACGATGTGGAAGCGCTGAAAACTCTCAAAGCCGACGTAGGCTACCTGTGAAAACAATACGGAACAAACTGCGGCGGTAGCACCGCAAGCGGACTCTGCTTCAAATACAATGGAGTTGTCTCCAGCACTACAAACACCTTCGATGAGCTAACCTGGGTGAAGAATTTCTTAGCAGCTGCGGACAAACTTCAGGCAGCGGGAGCGGCGGCACACAAAACGGAAACCCTAGTACAAAAACTTAAGGAGCTCAACTCGACGGCTTGGGGAATTCCAAGGCTGATACAAGAAACCACAAAGATGACGGCGGCTGTCCAGGCAA
>NW_027123582.1:413-914 GCF_001457755.1 Trypanosoma equiperdum | reverse complement strand
AAACGCGACCTGCACAGCAGACAATAACTGCACATGGGATAGCACTAACAAGAGTGAAGGAGACTTCTGCAAACCTAAACAGACAAAGCAAGCAGGAGCGAAGGAAGAAGCTACAGGTACAGCAGCTTCAACTGAATGTGCAAGACACGGCAGTGATAAAGCCGCTTGTGAAAATGACAAAAAAGATGACAAGCAAAATTGTACATGGAGAAAGAGTAAAGATAATGAGCCTGATCTAGAAAAAATGTGCCGAAATGGTAGTTTTCTTATATAAAATTGGTACTAATTGCCACTGCTTGGTAGTATTTTAGCATTCCGAGGATTTTTGCTCAATTTTATGAATATTGATATATATTAACTCTTTTTGATGAAAATGCGCAAATTGTTGAAATTTTTGTAGTGTTTGAAAAGGATGAAATTTCAGCAAAATGTGGTACGATATTAGCATATGTGTGAAAAATGAGTTCTATTAACATTTTGTTTATTTTTATTTATTTTATG
>NW_027123582.1:0-403 GCF_001457755.1 Trypanosoma equiperdum | reverse complement strand
TATTAGTTAGGGTTATAAAAATATTAATAATGATAATGATAATGATATTGACAGTAGAGTGCTGTGAGACTGTATATACTAATATCATAATGTGAGTTATTGTAAATACAAAATGACCGAACAAAATAGTAGCAGTAAAAAAAAGACAAACGTGAAATGGGAGTAAGTGATGGTGGAAGTGAGAGGAAAATATAAACATTATTAAAGGAAAAAAAGAAATTAGAGAGAAAGGAAGGAATATGGAGAATTAGAACAATTTAGCTAAAAATATAATGATGGGAATCATCGTCACACACAAAGGAATGGAGGGGAAAAAAGAAACAGAGTAAAGTGCACAACCGAAATGGAAGCACTGGGTAATCTTCAAAGTCAGCGATAGAAGAAGCAACAAGAAACGAAAATA
>NW_027123183.1:7208-8000 GCF_001457755.1 Trypanosoma equiperdum | reverse complement strand
TATTTCAAGTAATTCAAAAAGATGGCAATGCTTGGTTTCGAGTCGACAGCTGAATTTTTTGTCTATCTCACCTTCATCTTTTTTGGGATGTCGGTGATGAATGTGACGAATGCCATTTACTCCAATTATAATTTTTTTTCAGAGTATTATAAGTTTGTTAAAAAGCAGGAAAAAGCCGAACCTGAGAATGAATCGTTCTGGAAGCACATGTTCACGTATTATAATGTTGTCGTGTTTACGATGCAAGTGCTTTTGGAGGCTTTTATGCTCACACCATTGGGCCGACGGATTCCTATTAGTTGGCGTCTCATCTTTGGACTCACTATTCCCATGGTAGAAATCATCGTTATTTTAGTGATCCCTGCTGTTGGAGGAAGTGAAAATGGTGCAATTGCAACTATGATGATGGTTGCTTTTGTTGGTGGTATTTCCAAAACACTTTGTGACTCCAGCAATGCTGCACTTGCGGGACCGTTTCCGACTAAATTCTATGGTGCCATCGTGTGGGGTCTTGCCATATCCGGACTGATGACCTCATTTTTGGCTATTGTTATACAAGCATCGATGGACAGCAGTTTTACAAGTAAAAATACCCAATCCCAAATATACTTTGGATTAGTCATGCTTCTTCAGGTGGTTGCATGCGTGCTTCTTGTCCTTCTGAGGAAAAACCCATATGCCATTAAATATGCTGCAGAATTTAGGTATGCTGCGAGGAAGGATGGAGTAACTGGTGATCGCGCAGATGGTGAATTTGATGCAAAGGGAACAGGGCCAGCAGACGAGAATAGA
>NW_027123183.1:5721-7198 GCF_001457755.1 Trypanosoma equiperdum | reverse complement strand
AGTGTTATGGTTGTGGTGAAACGCATTTGGCCTATGTTGGTCGCTTGCTTCTTTGTGTTCTTTGCGACACTTCTGGTGTTCCCTGGTGTATTTATAGCGGCGAAGACAGGCGATACTAGTGGTTGGTACTTTACTGTTGTCGTTGCCATGTTCAACTTGGGTGATTTCTTGTCTCGTCTGGTGCTGCAGTTCAAGCAATTGCATGTGTCTCCGCGCATGGTTATGATTGGTTCATTTGCACGTGCGTTGCTGATAATTCCACTTTCGCTATGTGCTGCAGGAACCGTTACCGGTGTATGGCTTCCTTATATTGTTTCTCTCCTTTGGGGTCTTACGAATGGTTACTTTGGTGGCCTTTCAATGATCTATGGACCACGTACGGGATCCCTCACCACAGCGGGTCAACGCTCTCTTGCTGCTATTTGCATTAATGTGGCTCTTCTTATGGGACTTTTTGCTGGTGCTATGTTTGCATTGGCTGTTAAGGAGGGACTTCCTAAATAAATGCTCAAAAATTGTAAATAAACCATTTAATGTCGATCTTTTAATAAAATGAAAAATGAACCCCATGCTGGTATCAGCTAGGAGTGGTTTGAATAATGCAACAAATAAGGGTTTGAAGAGAAGATATATAAGTTAAAAAATAAGGAGAAATGCCAGATAATGAATTAGATGACATGTAAAAGGAAGCAAGCGTATGCGTGTACAATTTAAGCTGTTTGGAGGGGGGACTGTAGTAAACGTGTATATACGTGTATGATTATCTTTTGTCTTTCGCACAGTGTTTCCAGACATAAATTCTCCGTCTTCTGGGGAATTCTGTGAAGGAAGAAAAATGACGGTTTGTTGGAGTTGTGTAGTTATTATTATTAAACTTTCATCATGTTTTCATTGACTCCCTACAAATAACATAATTTGCTTCAACAATTTGTTTAGCTTTTGTAATTTTAAAAGAAGGAAATGATGATGCATTTCCATTCATTGATTTAAATTTAATTTTTGTTCCATCTTGAACTAATTTCCTCTTTTTAAAAAACAAAAATCAGCAAAGAGATGAGAATAAAATATACAAAAGGTAGAAAGCTGAATGAACTACAAAAAAAATATTAAATAAAACACATATACATATTTATAATATGTGTTCTTTCTGCACAAAAAAAATTGTATTAGTTACAATAATAAAAATAGTGAAGCCAGCAGGAAGTGATAATTACAATTTTCAACTCATCCCCTCTTGCCTATCTCACTATTCCCTTTCTTTTTCAGAGAAAATAACTAAAAAAGTAAGTAAACAAGAGAGAGGATAGTAATAAATAAAATGAAATCAACAATACAATATTTTAAGGGAAAATTTGATTTTACTTTTTCTTTACTTTTCACTGTTTCTGTTTCTTGATTACTTTTACTTCCTTTCATTTCTTTCTTTTTATTCCCATGACCGTGCTATGGTGTTACGGATATGTGTGTAAGTGAGGAG
>NW_027123183.1:4849-5709 GCF_001457755.1 Trypanosoma equiperdum | reverse complement strand
GTAGATAACAGTGTGGGAGTTTACTCCGTGACGTTTTCTCACAAATGTCTACGGGAGAATGATTAAAGTAATTTTTTTGTTTAATGTATATCTGTATATGTTTGTCTGTTTATGTGTATGTGTGTTTGTGTGTACGTATTTGACATGTTCAGCAATATGTTTAGATTATCCAATTATATCTTTTCTTTTCTATTTTCTTATATTGTTTACTTGTCACTGTTTTACTTTCAGGAAGGTATATAAATTAAGCTGAAGCAACGTTATGTTCATTTGTGTATTAGACACATGAGTTTATTTCCAAGCAGATGATATATGCGTGAACGCGTGTGTTTAACTTTATAATGTCTTATACTAAAGATGTATCCAAATATTGCCATGCTAATACCTTGTGAGGCTTATTGTACTTTTGTGTTGTGAAATAGTTCAAGTAGTTGCTGTGTAACTTTTGTGTTATTTTTTAGATAATGTGTGTTTTCTTAGTCTAATATCTTTAATAAATGATTTGACAGCTGCTTGCATGTGAGGGTTTCATTCCTCTTCTTTGCTTAAAAATGTGCAGAGACTGGAATCCTTTATATAAATGAAGTGAAATGCATAACTTATAAATTGCATTTCCACTTTCACATATTGTAATATTATTGAGTATCAAAAGGGAAATGATGAATCATGTAATAGGAAGTCATTCACAACATGGTAATAGAGCAATTCATCTTCGAAGCTATAACGGAACAAGCTTTTTATTGTAATGCTTATTTGTGGAATAGCTCATGCTTTATGAATGCTTGAGGATGGAGCGTTGTAATATTTTTAAAAGTAAACATAAGTAAACAAATAAATAAACAGTTTATCATTTTTGTATT
>NW_027123183.1:4238-4839 GCF_001457755.1 Trypanosoma equiperdum | reverse complement strand
AGGATGGAGCGTTGTAATATTTTTAAAAGTAATATAAGTAAACTAGCAAACAAATTATCGTTTTTGTTTCTTCCTTCATAATCACTATAAGCTAAGCTATTAGTCTATTAACAATAATTAATATGGCTACTAGTAAGGCAAAAGACGAGAAATAAGAAATTAATTTATAGGAATGATTTGATA
Organism: Trypanosoma equiperdum; assembly: GCF_001457755.1. Taxonomy (NCBI): domain Eukaryota; phylum Euglenozoa; class Kinetoplastea; order Trypanosomatida; family Trypanosomatidae; genus Trypanosoma; species Trypanosoma equiperdum. Next base: position 4,656 of record NW_027123183.1, on the reverse strand, counting down.
GTTTGAAGGGTGTGTAATTATCATGTCTCTTATACTAATGACGGATTATGCTAGAGAGAATGTGATTTGTGAGGTATTTGTGATTCTCTGAAGTGATACAGCGGTGCATGGGAACTCGTCGTAAGGATAAAAAAAATAAATAATGTGCGGTATGTAATTTTTAAACCTCACATTGATGAGGTTGTGAGGCATAAAATAACTCTTGCCATTTTCCCAACGTGGCCAACAGTCGAAGAACTGGTGCAACACTGCAGTAATGATACAGTGATGTTAAATTGAAAGCGAAAAATAAATATGAATGGCGTAAAAAGGGGGAAGGAAGTAGTGATGGTGGCGTAATCGATTGTTACTGTGTTTCATGACAAATTCTCTACATTCAATGATTCTAGAGGAAACAAGTACGTACCATAGCAGTGGT
>NW_027123183.1:3976-4228 GCF_001457755.1 Trypanosoma equiperdum | reverse complement strand
CATGTAATCACTACACACAAAAAAGTTCTGAAAGTTTTGAACGCGTTGAGCGGATTGATACGTCTCTCCAACCTTGAGTTGAAATGCGCAACCCTTGAGTGTTGAGTTGGGATACATATTTTTAGATGTCACTAGAGCTTGATGTGTGGAATGAAACTCTAGAGCTCATGCATATGGCTAATGCTTATCATCGTCGTAACTTCCATGTTGGTACGATGATGTGCAGTTTGCTGTTAGTGATAGCCTTCAGTG
>NW_027123183.1:3388-3966 GCF_001457755.1 Trypanosoma equiperdum | reverse complement strand
ACAGAGATGTACGCTCATGTAATCACTACACAAAAACCTTCCGAATGTTTTGAACGCGTTGACCGGATTGATGCGTCTCTCCAACCTTGAGTTGAAATGCACAACCCTTGAGTGTTGAGTTGGGATACATATTTTTAGATGTCACTAGAGCTTGATGTGTGGAATGAAACTCTAGAGCTCATGCATATGGCTAATGCTTACCGTGGGCAAAACTTGTCGATGTTGGTACGATGATATGCGATTTGTTGGCAGTGATAGCTTTCAGCGGATTGTATGGTAGGTGGTGTTTTTTTTTCTGCCACAGGCGGCAATGGCAGTGTTGACTAATTTTTGAATTACTCAGAAGGGAAATTTCTCTGTTTAAGTGATGATCATGTTGAATCGTTGATAAAATCAACGGAATTATCCATAAGTTAGTTTTAATTGGAGGAAAATGAAATAGGAGAACTGCCCACGTTGATGTGTTGCGGACAAAGAAAAGTGAGTGGTATGCATATTTTAGAACCCAGTATTTTTCTTTCTCATCTGATGTGCTTCCCTAATGTTTGGATCTGAGGAATACCTAATGATGATTAATG
>NW_027123183.1:1652-3329 GCF_001457755.1 Trypanosoma equiperdum | reverse complement strand
CCAACCGTTATGTTCAATAGCTCGTTACGTGGAGCATGAGTGGATGTGACAGTGAATGTTCCTTCATCAAAGACAGCTGCGTGATGCTTAACTCAGAATATGTCAATGGTATCGTATTATAGCCAAGTTTAAGTTTAATAATAATAGTGATGTGTGTGGGAAAAGTGAGATTGTACCATTGCAGTGGGTGAACCGTTTCGTTTGGGACGTATTGCATTCTGCTGTGTGATTAAGCGCCGAGTTTTTCTGCAAATATACGTATGATATTTAGTTGCTGTCGACCCGCCGAATCGGTGTGTGGTTAGTGTAAAGCATTATGCGAACATAGGTTAGTAATGCACAGTGTTTAGAAGGCGAATGTGCCATTCAAGTAACCTTGATTTATACGTAACGTTTCTTACCTTTTTGTGGTGTTTCACTGTGATCATTCCGAGCGATGTAGTTTATGCTGTTAATGTCACTCAAAGCAATCTGATATTTTTTATGATTGTCACTGCAGCATCTCTTTCTATAAGTTTCTTTACTTTTTTTTAAAAAAGGCATCATTATAAAGCTTGAAAAAGATGTCATAGCTCTTTAACCCTTTACACCCTCTCAAAATATGCCATGAAAAATGTAAAACTTGCCAGTTGTTTTCACGGTTGCGGCTCTGTAAGAAAGTGAATATTTCACACTTTGGAGAGCTAATTTTGCTACGAAGTGGTTAAGGCCACCTATTCGCAGTGGCAGCCCTTGAGGTGAAAACCACATATACTAACGTATCGACAGCAGTAATGAGGACATGTGTCAGCATGGGACGTATGTTTCACTACAGTGTCACAGAGGTTTTAAAGCACAGTGGGCACGGGAGGTGAATTAGTTGTAGATCTCTTTGTGCCTTAACCTTTCGTGCTATTCTTTTTTTTCTCTCTGGAACTGATACAGTCTGGGGAGGCAGTGTGCTCAAGCTTCGCTAAGTTTTTGGAAGCAGGACTCACGACCCATCCCCCACTGTGTAATGTATGATGACCAGATTTGTTCTGAGGGAGCGTCAAACCAATCGTGTACGATGGGCGTGTAGAACAGGAAGTAAAGGAAGGTGTGTTATTATATGCAAATGCAGATGAAATACTGCTCACAACACCTAAAGAAAGCAAAGTCACTCCTGACGGTTTTGATCATTTTATCAGTGTATCACAATCTAATCACCTTTGCTGCTGTAGAAGGCTCATTGCATAGTTGTGTGTATTTTGCTTTCAGAGCTTGAGACAACCAGTCACTTACCGACCACTGTGGAGAGTGATCACGATGATGTCGTCGGCTTTCCTGTATGGAAGGAAGTATCATTTTGCTCTTCTGCTCGCGTAATTGTGTTCCTTTGTGTATCCGTGGAGTAGCGTTGTTATTGAAAAGAGGGATGATGAGTAGAATGGCGACTCAACACTTTTTCTTGTACTGAAGAAATACCAAGAGTTTTTTTCAGCAGGACAGACCTGCGGTGGCCATGTGGTTTAGATACCTCAGGGACAACTTCCATATTGCACAAGGAGAACTTCTGCGTCTTGAGGTGACATGGCGCATGCTAGTGTTGGGATATCTGTACATTGGAATAGCAAGGTCTTCCAAGGAAGGAAGAGGGATACATAAGCCAGTGAAGGGCTGCACAGGTGCTGTGTCAGGTGTGAAGGTGATAGATGG
>NW_027123183.1:0-1642 GCF_001457755.1 Trypanosoma equiperdum | reverse complement strand
AGGTTGCTGCTCAAGGTTTTGATTATATACTTCCCGAGACGATCAAATGTCGCGTAACTTACGTTGGAAGAAAGTTTAGGGGGAGCAATGGGATGAGGGAAGTCCCCACTGGATTGTTTGGTCGGATATACAACATGATAAGTGGAAGGTTTGTTGAAGAAGAACGCAGGTACACCACATCCAATAGGTGAGAAGGCAGTAATGGCCGTCTGAATGGTGTAGGTGTTGATTCCACAAATGATTACCTCTCTGATAAATTTGAGATATAGGAAAGTATAAGGTGAATTATATCTAGCTGCGTTGAGGAATGCCAATATGAGTATTGTTTTGTAGTTACTTCAATTTTTCAAGTGATCGCGAAAAAAAATTTTGTTCTTGCTGTTGATGTTATTTTTGGGGCAACTACCATCTACTGGAGAACCCTTATATTTAATGTTTTACCTACAAATAACAAACTAAGATGTAACAATCATCAACAAGGAAGTTGAGGTCACAAAGACACAGCACTATGGAGAAGGGCGAAGATGGGGATGCAAGGTTAATGGGCTACGTGAGGAGTTTTTAGAGCACCCGTGGCAGCAGCTGTGCGTGTGTTGTGATGTTGTCGACGTGCCGCAAGTCGAAGGCAGTAACGGAGCCATTTTCTAACAAAGTCATAAACCTCTGTACAGAGGCCAAGTACACAGCCCATCTGGCAAATCACATCGTAGTGGAGGCAGAAAAGCGGGAGCGCGAAATATCCACCATACAAATTTATGCAGAGGCATGGGATCTTGTTGCCGCAGCTAAAAACCAAACAGAGAAAGGGGCCACGACATACGCCCTTGCCACATACATTTCCAACGTAGCGGCGACAGCAAGGTGGGTCCGCAATTGGAAACACAAAGCAGCAGGGGCAACTGCGAAGTTGCTGTACAGGAGATCAGCGCTAACGTAGACGTTACAAGCGATGCGAGTAAAGGGACAGTCAGGAGCGGGACAAGTAACTAAACAACAAGGCGTCATCTCATCATGTTCACACAAGGAAACGCCGACTTTAAGCGACGAAGGGGATTGCGGGCGACAAGGCAGTGATGCTAACCATCCAGAATCAATTGCCGTAAATTTAAGGACAGCTACACACATCAAACTGGTACATGGCAGAAAACTAAGACCTCTGGCGTTAGAGCACTCAGTTGACGTACAAGGAATGGCGGTGGTGAAAACGGAAGTGCAAGCCGATGGCTGCAAGGCCGTATCAGTCAGTGGATATTATGCCGAATTCGTAGCATCAACGAAAGAAAATGACAGTAGCAGCACCGTAGCACCGATAAATATATTTGATGGCAACAATTCGAGTACAAGTTGCGTCGAACTAAAAGACGCCACGAAGAAATCAGAGAAGGATAACGACCTGCTGATAAACAAAATATGCAACTACATGAAAAAACCTGATCCTCAGATCATAAACATATCCACTATAACGCCTGCCATGTTAGCAAACACAACTGCAGTCCGAGTGGCGTTCAGAAGCTTCATTCATGCAGCAACCGGTAAAGCACCTAGCGACGGAGAAATCGAGTTGCAACTAAAAAACCTTTACGGATGGGACAAGCAACACTTCACAAGAGACTTCATAACAATTCTGAAGACAAAGAACGTG
>NW_027123406.1:499-2293 GCF_001457755.1 Trypanosoma equiperdum | reverse complement strand
TTTTTTTTTTTGACATTTGGAAAGACAGTGTAGCAGACATTCACGTTATACGCTGATGCTTTGGCATCACGTACCTTTGTATGGGTGTACGTGAGTGTCAAACTATAAATACATTTTCCCCTTCACTTCTCATTTGCTTCCCCCCTTTCATCCTTCTTGTTCACGCTTTTATTTGCACATCCCGTTTCTTTTTACCCTCTTGCGTGATGAGCAGGAGACCGTTCGAGAGGTCTGCTGGGTGACCAGAGGAGGACAAACAAGAGGAGGGGAAAAAACAAAAACAAAAAACAAAAAATCAAATCAAGCTAGTCCAGCACATCGAAATTCCACTCACATGCCTACGCACTCCTTTTGCTACCGCCTCTGCTCCTTCTTCACCTTCCAATGGTTTCTTTGCGGTCCGCTTCATCACTGTTACCATACTTGTCAAGTGATAAACTTACGATTGCTCAGCAGCGGCGGCCCGCCTGGCCAGGAATTTCTGCAAGCGGCGGTAAACCCTCGCCGCACGGCAGTTGTACTCCCAGCGTTCCTTCGCAAGGTTCTGGCGGGCGTTCTGGAGTTCTTCGTCAAGAGTGGCTTCCGTGTCCTCCATATCAACGTAGATACGTGGGGTTCCAATTTCGTCAAGCTCTTCCTCACGCATGTACCGCATTGCGTACGCGCCACCGCCGCAGCAGCGCAGCGCGTCAATCTTCATGCGACACTCATTTCTCTTTTCAACGTAGGCCTGAAGGGGTTCTGCGTCAAACTCTTCCACAGGCGGCAGCTCGAACTTGGGGTGCTGGACAGCGGCGGCAGTTTCCTCATACGTTGGGCGAAGAGCATTGTTATGCTCCACCAACTGCGCAACCGTGTTGAATTCACGGCCGTCGATGTACGAGACAAACGTCTGCTTCAGATGTGACAGCAGTACACGCGTGCCCTTGACGAAGTTCCTGTAGCCCTCTGCCACTTCCTCCTCAGTAGGCGTCCCGTAGTAAAGGGGCTCCCCGCTGTCTCCCCTTTCCTCTGCCTCCTGCTGCAATTCTACTCTCCTGACGGCGAGTCTCCACAGAACCTGGGCTTCGCTGTTCTCTTCGTCGTCGTCTTCATCCTCATCATCCTCGAGGTCCTCTTCCGTGCAGAGACCGAGGGCGAGCTTGATTTGTCCAAGGCGGGCACGAATCATCGTTATGACGTAGTCGCGGCGAGCCTGATCACTGAAGCGTAGACAGCCCTCATTGGTGATGCGGAGGAGATCAAGGTTGAGCGTCTCCGACTCTGTACCATCATGACCCATCCAGTTGAAACGATGGTCCTTCGCGAGTGCCAACTGCGTGAATTCCTTCTTCTTCTTCCCGCTCTTCGGCGTTCTCGTCGGTATCGGCGTCCCCTCTGATTTCATATTTACTTCAGTAAACCGTTGAAGTGAAACACCCCTTGAGTAATATGTTTTACTGTTATTGATGATGAAGTTCTTTCTGTCCCTTGTAACCTTGGACTGAAAATATATGTACAGATGTATATATATATATGTGTCCTTTGCTTCCTCTGTCTTGTGCTCCTCTATATCCCTTTTAATGATTTGATCTTAACTAACGAACACACCACGCGTAGTGCATGATACAGATGGTAAGAGACAAGGAAGAAATAGGCAAAGTAGTTTCACGTGAGCCCCTATAAATACAAGGCGAAAAAGACTTCAACAGAAAATCACTGACAAAGTTCATTGATTTCGCGTCTTTGCCAAATCGTAACGTTACGCACACAAGAATACGAATGGGGGAAATGATACGGGTGAGAAACAATAAC
>NW_027123406.1:0-489 GCF_001457755.1 Trypanosoma equiperdum | reverse complement strand
AAAAAAAAAAAAAAGACGACGTCTAGTCAAATTCAAAAGTATTGTTACTTCCTTCAAATTACGCGTCTATGATATTCTTTTTATCCCCTTCTATATCCATGTAGTTAACGGCAGAGTGAAATTCCCTACGTCAAGATGCACTTCTTTTATTTTTTCCTTTCAAACTCCAAATACATATGATCACCCTCACATTCTATCTATATACGCAAACGAGGCACGCATACCTCTATTCCCTTTTTTATTCAATACTCTCCCGACACGCAAACGTCACTCGTGCCTTACTTGATCTTTGACCTTACCACCTATACACAAAGATAAAAAATATCAACAGAACATTCTTTCTCCATCTCGAGTAATCCATAGGCTAAAGTATCATCTGCGAGCGTATTGATAGCTCACACCTCTCTCACAATCTTTGGTACTGTTAGTTCAAGGGCGCTGGCGTAACTTAACAGCTGGCAAAGTTACGCCAGCGCCCTTGAACTAACA
>NW_027123465.1:577-1067 GCF_001457755.1 Trypanosoma equiperdum | reverse complement strand
TTCGCCAACAACACGCTTTCTGTTAAACGACGCGGATACAACCGGCGGCGGAGACGAAACCAATGTAGCCGGACACGCACCAAAAATGGCTGCTGGACTACTAACGCTAGAAGGAACTGGACTCATGACCGACGCGCTAGGCGACACAGAGAGTAAGCGATCAACACATCCTTACCTGCATTTCGCAGTGAAAGGCAAGGCCGCCGTCAAGTAGATGTTCGCCTCCAGAACGCAAGCGACTTTATAAGCTGCGCAAATGTCGCCCGAGCTAAAGCGAGCAGCAAGGCGCCAACTTCTAGGCAAGAAAGACAGTGAAACATCTGAAGACGGTCAGCCACCCACCAAAACCAAAAGTGTATTCTCGAGCAACGACAAATACCTGGCGATCCTACGCAAAAACATAGACGACATGCCTATACCCAAAGAGCTGACAGATGATAAGCAGGAAACCACCCTAGGCGAAATCAACGACGTGGACCTCCTAATTCGT
>NW_027123465.1:0-567 GCF_001457755.1 Trypanosoma equiperdum | reverse complement strand
ACAAGAGAAAACTTCAAAACACATTAGACGAGCTACGAAATGTAAATAAAAAGCAAGAACCAAAATCAGCAGAAGAAAAGGAGAAAAAATGCAGTGCAGCAGGGGACGACCAAGATGTATGCGACAAGCTAAAGGGCCAAGGGTGTATTTTTAACGAGGATGGCGAGAAGGGGAAAAAGTGCACATTGAGTGAAGAGGCAAAAAAAGATGCAGCCGAACAATATGGAAAACATGGTAAAACTACAAACACAACATGATGCAATTCTCCTGTAATTAAGACTCCTCTTCTGCTTTCATTTTTTGCTTGCATAATTAAACTTCAAAGATTTTGCACAATATTTTTCAATTTTATGCAACTTTCAATTTTGAGAGAATCTAATAATGTTTCATGAAATTTAATATATATTAGCATCATTTGATAAAAATGTGAAAATTTAAAAATCGTAAATATCCAACATTTTAAAAGCAAAATGTAATATGGATATAAATTAGTATGGTGCAGGAGTGTTAAAATATTACTCCCTGGCGATGCCGACCACCTCAACGTGGTGCCAGGGTCCAGTACCC
>NW_027124083.1:3228-3711 GCF_001457755.1 Trypanosoma equiperdum | reverse complement strand
AATTTTGGAGAAAGAAAGTGCTTTCCTTACTGCTTCCACCTTGTTAATACGATACATTATTTTTGCATCACTCACAACTTTTATGTTAATTATTCGTTTTCTTAGAGTTTTTAATGTGTGGAAAGCATGCCAATACGGAATTGGAAGGGTATCAGCATTGATTGTCTTTGCTTAATATATATCCTTCATTATTTCACATACGCGTGTTCTTATTCTTTTATCGCCGGTCTTTACTGGATCTTTAGTCAGCTTTTGCCGTTTCTTCATTCCTTGGCAGTTTCCGATAAAAAAGTAACTCAACTACTTTTGTAAGGTTTACTTTTTTCATTAATGATCTCCGCATCCTTTGTTTTGTGTGGAATGATGTACATTGCCTTTAATGTGTTTGAAACTTTGCATACTCCATCTTTTGCCCTTTGGCTTTCTGCATTTCCTTTCACAACAATATTCGTCTCGCTCTCTCAGTCACTCACTGCGGCGTCG
>NW_027124083.1:2789-3218 GCF_001457755.1 Trypanosoma equiperdum | reverse complement strand
TTAGAATAGCACTCATTTTCACACCACATTACTTTACGTTGTTACACCTTTGCTCCTAGAGGTCACTTTCGTATAAAAATTACGTATTTTTTGAAAACAATTCATTATTTTTCATATTTCGCAAAGGTTTTAAAAAAGTGATATAATATATTAAATTTCATAAAATTTTAACAAATCCTCTCAACATAGAAGAGTTTCACAAAATTCATGAAATTAAAAAAATCCTTAAAGTACTATAATTTTATAATTATAGAGTGAAGCCAAACCCGTCAAAGCAGCAGCTATACCCAGAGCCAATTTCTTATTGATGAGAGAGCTGGAATAGCGGCACTCCGACTTGGGAAGCTTTCCAGCACCATCAACATAGTCAGTTTGTCCACATACTGCTTTCTGACACGGCTTTACATCCTTGGTTTTCGTTTTACAGAT
>NW_027124083.1:1933-2779 GCF_001457755.1 Trypanosoma equiperdum | reverse complement strand
TCGGTGTTTATTTTAATCTACCACGGTAATTGTCTCTCTTGTTCCTGCTGATGTGTTTTCTCTTCCTGGTTTAGGTTTGAATTCTTGTGTTTTTGGCAGCATTATATTCGCAGTCCTCGTTTGCGTATTCTTCTGCAGTTGTGTTTTTCAGTTTGCATTTATTCTGTTCTTCTATTGTTGGATTGTTTTTTTTTGCTGTGGATTTATGTCCGTAGTGATTATGGGACTCTTCATTAAGATTTTTGACGACTTCCGCCGGATCTGTTAGGGAATGGCGATGCACCTGCATTGTCCTTCTGCTGCTTCAGCTATTTGTTTGAAAGCTCCGCTCGCATTTGTTGGGTTGCTGTGCCAAGGTACGACCTGTCCAAGCTGCTATGTCGGCTGGCTTTAGCTGCCAAACCCCATATTCTGCCAGTTTCAAATAATAAAAAAAATTTTAGGGCACCTGAAAAGCAAATCGTTTCTCCTAGCGAAATTGCCACGCGGTAGCGTTTTAAAAAATTGAAGCCTCTCGCAGCGCAAAACGCAGAGGTGAAATTGACACAAGAAAAATAAGCAAAAGCGTAATAAACCGCGTTGATGCTTCATGCGAAAAAAATGAAGACCAAGATGAATACTGTAAGAATGTTGTTCAGATTGCGCATCAAAAAAGGCCTCTGCATCACTTACAATGAAAAATTAACGAATTATAAAAAAATAAAAAATTAATAAGAAGTGAAATAAAAAATGATCCAAAAAGTAAAAACCCTAACCCTCACCACCTTAACCCTCAATACCCTAACCCTAACCCTAACTAACCTAACTACCCCCCCTCCTACCTACCTACAAAAACTCCAAAAAAAC
>NW_027124083.1:1645-1923 GCF_001457755.1 Trypanosoma equiperdum | reverse complement strand
TTAACCCTCAATACCCTAACCCTAACCCTAACCTACCTACCTACCCCCCTCCTACCTACCTACAAAAACTCAAAAAAAAACGGGAAAAAGAGAAAAAAATTTTAGTTGCCAGAAAATATTTTTTACAGAATCACAAACTTTACAAAACACAGTTCAATTTTTTTCGGTGAAATTTAAAGGTGTTAAAATATATCAGAAAGTTTTCAAGTAGCAAGAATTTTTTAGTAAATTTCAGCAAGAAAAATAGGGGGGTTAATTAAAAAAGCAAGGCCGCAAAA
>NW_027124083.1:1191-1635 GCF_001457755.1 Trypanosoma equiperdum | reverse complement strand
CGGTGAATTTTTAGGTGTTAAAATATATCAGAGTAGCAAAATTTTAGCAGGGGGAAAATTTTTAGAAAGAGGGGGGCTAATTAAAAAAGCATGGCCACCAAATGCACCAGAAACCACGCTGAGGGCGAATTGTTTGTTTACTAGAATAGAGGAATCTTTGCATTTGCTATCTTCCCATTTGCAGTCATCTTTGCATTCCTCTTGCTTTGTCTTTTCGGAGCACTTTTTGCCTTCGGCATTTGTTTCTGCAGCTCCCTCTCCTGTTCCTTGAGTTTTCTGTCCTTCCCCATCTTTAGGTTTGCACTTTCCTTTGGTTTCTTCAGTCCCATCCCATTTGCAGCCTTCATTTGTGCAGCTTGTGTTAGACCTGTGGTGGGCGCAAGCATCTTTTGCATTTTGATCGTTTTTCTGAGTCTGTGCGGGGTTGGGATTCGCTTTTGTTGC
>NW_027124083.1:0-1181 GCF_001457755.1 Trypanosoma equiperdum | reverse complement strand
TCCTCTTGCTTTGTCTTTTCGGAGCACTTTTTTCCTTCGGCATTTGTTGTTCCTGTAGCTGCTTCTCCTGTAGCTCCATCTCCTGTTCCTTGAGTTTTCTGTCCTTCCCCATCTTTAGGTTTGCACTTTCCTTTGGTTTCTTCAGTCCCATCCCATTTGCAGTTATTTGCTGTGCAGGTTTGGTTAGAACCGTGTTGGGCGCAAGCATTTTTTGCATTTTGATCGCTTTCCTGAGCTTGTGCGGGCTTGTGGGGCGCTGTTGTGTCTACTGCTGCTTGTGCCTGCATGTACTGTTCTAAGTTGGCGATAAAGGCTCCTGCTTTTTCAGTGTTTGCGGTTAGCTGCCTGCCGATGTTGGTTATTTCTGCCACGGTCTCTTCGTGGCTTTTTATGTCGCTTACTATCTGGTTTAGAGCAGCTATCCAACTGATGTCGTCTACTGTGTTGGTACTTCCTAGGTGGACGTCCGTGTACTTGAGGCAGAGCCCGCTGTTGGCAGAACCACTGCAGTCTGCTCCCGTATCCAGCTTACCTAAGACAGTGGCTGTCGGGACGCCGATGAAATGAGCCTTTATATTGCTGATTATCCCGGCCAATCTGTCAGCTGTTAGTGTTTTGGGCGCAGATTTTGGGCAGAGCTTTCTTAGCTCCTGCATTAGGACGTTTGATGGCTGAGAGTTTGACGTCCATTGGTTTGTCAGGGTTAGTTGCTTGCTACACGCTCCGTCAAGGCCGTTGCTTGAATCCTCGGCGCATAGGCACACTAGCGCTGCCATCACTGTTTTGACCTTGTTTCCCTTTGCCGTGCCGTCGCAGTTGCCTTTTCGGTCGCTGCTGGTTGTTGCGTCAAATACCTTGGTAGGTGTTAGCGTGTTTTCTGTGTCGACGTCTTCGCGATAGAGAGCTGTGTTTATCTTTGCTTTTAGCTGATCGTTAGTTAGGATTTTCTTTGTGTCCTCTATCCTTTGAAGTTCCGCTGCAAGTTTTGATTGTTCATCGGCTAGCTGTAGGACCGCTTTCTTGGCTACTGCCAAATGCTGGACTGTTCTGGAATGGAGTTTGTGGTCTTTGAGTTTCTGCTGTATGCCATCAGCGTCCTTTAGCCTTTGAGCCGTTTGCGACCATTCCTTCCATTTTGTATCCCAATCTTTGTTGGTCTCGTAGCGCTGTGGCTTCGCTGC
>NW_027123082.1:3429-3784 GCF_001457755.1 Trypanosoma equiperdum | reverse complement strand
TAATAATAATAATAATAACAGGAGAGTGTTGTTAGTGCGTGCATACTATTAATGCAAGAAGATTGAAGGTTGTCTAAAGACTATATGGCTTGAACAAAAGAGAAGCATTTAAAACATTGGCAACGGTATTGTTGGAGTAAGAGAGTGAATGGGAATACTAAGAGTATTATTAAAAGATACGCACAAAAACATATATAATATGACGGGTGAGAAGGTGAAAAATGTGCAGTTTTTAACATGAACATGACTATGCGTATTATCATACACAGAGAGACAATGGAGGTGACAATGAAGGATAGACAGAGTGCACGACAAATTGGAGTCACCACTTTATCCATAGAAACAGAGACAGAAA
>NW_027123082.1:2441-3419 GCF_001457755.1 Trypanosoma equiperdum | reverse complement strand
TCCACATTTCAATATATAATGAAGAGACGCGGTGGCGGAGATGATGCAAGAAACTGCAGTGCCTGTAGTTCTTAAATTTTCTCCCTTTGAGGTCTTATGAAATCCGATGGTTAGGATAGTTATCAGTATAAACTAGTAAAATTCTCAGTATGTATCCACTAATAGTGCACCTACGTACTTTAATACCCATAACAGTGCATGAGTGAAAAATGTGATGAACGCAAGTGAAAACGGAAGAATAATAGTGTGAGGTGCTAGCCGTGGCAGAAGCTAAATTCTAAGACGGAAACCGCAGGTGTGACCTCAAATAAAAGTTTTAGACACCACGCACATTCCTTTCAAGAAACATATCAAAACTATATAAAAACATCATTTATATTTGTTAACACTGTTCCTTTACTAAAAAACTTAGAGGCTAAGTTCATACCTTTTCAAAAAATGTCTTATACCATCCTTCAATTTTTTAAGGCATATTAGTGTAAAAAGTTTAGTATCTTGAAAGATTTATTGGTTATATTACACTTAGTGTATCTAAGCGCTATATCCCTTCAAGAGAATACAACAACAGCAAACATAACTGATGATGACAATAAAAACTCAGAATATTTGTTGTTGTAATTCACACCCATGCAACTCAAGGCTTGTGTAGGCTCATATTTACCGCGAAATTAAGTGATGTTGAAATTATTACAATTGCGATGGCAGGTTTGTATAGCGATGTTAAGAGGCCTTAATTAATTATGGAATTTTTACAGAGACAGAATACAAGTGATAAAGATATTGTAATAACTGTTGACAGGTCTGATGTTATAGTTAGTGATGGTAAGAAGTATGAGAGTGCTGTGGAATATTTTATACAAAATAGCGCAGAAAATGAAGATAAGTTTGGTGAAGATAATCTTCACAAGAAGAGCATGTACAGAGATGTTGTTTGTGTTTCAATGTTAGACACAAAAAAGAAGATGGTAAAACACTTAA
>NW_027123082.1:2056-2431 GCF_001457755.1 Trypanosoma equiperdum | reverse complement strand
GCTTTACAGCCCCCGACAATATTACATTTAGTGTATGTAAGCTCAATACCTATTCAATAGTCAACAACGGGAAAAACACATATTAAGACTAATAAGCCAAGAGTCTTTGTCGTTGTCGTTCAAACGCATGCAACTCAAAGACTGTATAGACTAATATTGAGTGCCAAACTAAGCCATGTTAAAATTATTAAAATTGAAATGTGAGTTTTGTATAGCCATATTAAGAAGCCTAGATGGGTTATGGAATTTTTAGGGAAACAGAATGCAAGTGATGACGATATTATAATTCATTCAGACGGATTGAATGTTATTGTTTCTGAACAAGAGAAGTATGAAAATGCAGTGGAGTATTATATGCAGAATACTGCGGAAAAT
>NW_027123082.1:0-2001 GCF_001457755.1 Trypanosoma equiperdum | reverse complement strand
ATACAGAGCGATGCCGATGGTTTTTTGAGATGCCAAACAAGATAGAAGAAGAGAAAGGTATACCGCCTCTACTTAAATTTCCCGACAACTGCAAGCCATACCTCGGGGGCGGTAATTTAATAGCGCGAGTGTGGCCATTTAAGAGGTTTAAAGCAGCCTTCGATGAAGTGCTTGAAGCGAATGACGAATGGTGGTCAGAACAAAGAATTTATATTCCCTTGTTGTTGTGGAGTGTTAAACAGGAAGAAAAAGTAAGCGGTAGATTCGTTTTGTCAAGGGGTCTGATAGGCCTGGATTATAAAGAGAATTTTTTTTCAGTCCATTATGAAACTTCGCTCAGAAAACCTGCGTTCCTTCACTTTCCAGGACATGCGCGAGCCTGGGAAGCAAATGCTATAAAGATTGTATCGAACCTCACTTGGTATAAAAAAATTGGAAAAGTGGTAATTTGGAACCAAAGATTTGGGAAAGTTCAAGCTTACGCAGTATCCAGAGAGAAATTGAATTTCGCTTATGAGAATATTTGTGGTGATGCGTTCAAAGAAGGGTATTTGTTTAAAGCTAAGAAGTTGTGAAAACCTATCAAAACGCAAAGCGGCAACGGCTTCATCGAATTATAGGTGGAAAGTGTCCACTCGCTTTGCAGTCACCACGATTTTCGGCAGTTTACATAGCGTTGCCAACAGAAAGGGAAGTCCATCCAAATTCTCGCTTGACAGCAAGAAAAAAAGCAGCACTGAGGCTTATATGAGCTTACACGCCGAAATTAAAAAAAGAAGTTAGCACTCCGTGGAGCCGAACTTTTCCAGCAGAGATCCCTAAGTGTCCTACAGCAAACTCGCTATACAAGTCATATCACCGGAACAATCAGCCACAACGCATAGGTTATTTTCTCTTCTTTAGTCTCAGCTACCCCAAAGTTTCCCTAACATTTTCTACTCTGCAAAGATTTGAAAGAGTGAGCCAAGAAGCAATGGAGCTACCGATGCGAACCGTGGTACTGCTTATAGCCGTACTGCAGGTACGCGCGCTCGAACGCCACGTTCAAGGCAAAGCTGGCGACGCAAAAAACGGACAGCAGTATCGCGCGATGTGCACCCTCGTCGAAATAGCAAGACAAAAGGCGACAAATCTAGGGAAGGTGACCTTTGACAGAGCCGATGTCGATACCATTGAGGACTTGAACATGAGTGCCAGTTCACTCGCGTGGCAAAGCAAATTCCCCAGCAAAGAACCAACAGAGCCTGCACCCGCCCCAAAGTGCAGTGGAAGCAACCAACCGATCGCATGCCATCCAGATTATAATAAATGGAAAAGTGCAAAAGTTAGGACGGCGGGAAAACACGAAGCAGGCACAACTCTGAAGGTTATCCCCTGCATTCAGGAGACGGCACAAGGTAAACGAGCCCAAACGGCAATAAGCGATCTAGCAGCCGACGCCGCGGCCGTCTACAAAAATTACCAAGAAACAGTAAAACAGACACTAGGTGCAGCGCAGGAAGCGTAAACGACGCCCTGCAAGATTCTCTGTGGGGAAAGCAAACACGGCCCCTAAGCGGCGAAGCGCAGGACAAGTGGGCGCCAACAGGAACCCGGAAAACAGACTGCGAAGGTACCAAAGCGGGCATCTCACTTAGGGACGACATAACATGCCCTTGCGCGCGGGGCACTACTCAGGACGGCCATATTTGCGGCAACAATGTGGACAACGACGGCACGGCATGGGGTGGGCCTGCGGCGGCAGCGGATGCCACAAGAATAACAGCGAAGTGCTCAGAAGTTGCGAAACCAAGCTTGACAGCGCAACTCAACTTTGATGCCCAACTTCGCTCGCATGCAACAGGCAGCAAAGATACTATCCACATCGGCACACTGAAGAGTGACGGAAGCTGCGAAAGTAGCAACGACGGAGGCTGCGTTGACTACACGCAAGCACTAAAACCACAAGAAACGGGGAAACCAAACGCAGTAAGCTGGTACAACTCCCTATCTGACGCGGCA
>NW_027124102.1:6891-7436 GCF_001457755.1 Trypanosoma equiperdum | reverse complement strand
CAATATCCTTATCACTTGCATTCTGCTTTTCTCAAAATTCTATAACCCATCTAGGCTCCTAAATATGTCTATGCAAACCCCAAATTGCAATTGTTATAATTTAAACATTGCTTAGTTTGTTACCTAATAATATTCTACACCATCCTTGAGTTGCGTGAGTTTGAACTGCAATCAAAAAGACTCTGGATTTTCTATTTAACACCTGGAGTTTATGTGGTAGAAGAATCACTAGTAATGTTGAAATGGCGGTAGTATCCTTGGTGATCCTTTTAGAAACTGATAAATAAACTCGAAAGGGATGTGGGCGTAGTCAAAGCTGGTACGTCGATAGTTGCATCGTTTTTACGCAGATATAAGTTGTTGATGGTTCATGTGATTTTATAAATTTTTCTTTCTCTTAGTTGGGAGTAAGATAGGACGGTTTAGCATTGAAATTCTGCCCACTTTCGTCAATTTTTGTAAGCTTTTCAGTTTTAGGCTTAACCACAGAATCATATTTGTAGCGGCTTTTGAGGTGCTTATGGTCTTTTCCCCCAATATGATGC
>NW_027124102.1:5815-6851 GCF_001457755.1 Trypanosoma equiperdum | reverse complement strand
CAACCTTGCAATATCCACGGTCAAAAAGCCCTAAAATTTCAATTTATTCCTCACGACTACCCCAACCATTATACCTTCATTGAGTGCTCTAAAATTAATATATGTGTTAAAATATCTGAATTTAGTTGGTGACTTTACTAATTTTTTCAGAGGTTTATAAGCGAAAATTTCCTTAACTACATCCATAGATTGTGTGGAAGCATAACCTATTGTGTGGCGTGCAATTTCGTCACTAAACTCTTTTGCATATCCAACCGCTCTTCCCATATTTATTTATTTTTTTGTGGAAGCACCTTCAGATATTTTAGATACAATGGCACCATCATAAATATATTATCATCTGCTATCATTATATACGGAATACTTGGTTTGAATATCTCGACTGCAAATTTGAGCCAAAAATACGTTTTCCTGATAATCGTGAGTTCTGCTTCCCAACCAAAATTACCTGTGTATCCTACTTTCTTATTTGTTGTTGGATTGACATCGCAAACAGGTAAAATAATAATATCCTGGTTTAATTTACCTTCTTCTCTAACAATTTCTCTGAGGTCGAAATAGTTATTCGTTTGAGGTGAAAGGGCATACACTACAAGCAACTTTCCAGTAAAATTATTTGACTTTCTTGCCACTTCAGAATAACTCCAACAAGTTTCCCTCTGCAAATTCCTTCTTCTAAATCTCTCATCATTATCTATTGAAGGTATTACAGCCACAACAAAATAATCTTCAGTTTTCCAAATCCTCTTCACATCTTTCCAAACAAATCTCATATACTCATCCTCAGCAATTTCAAGTGAAATAGGGTCACCCTCACTAAAGAAGCTATAGATAGACACGCCAAAACAAGTGCTTATAAGAATAAAAGGTAAACAACTCATTGTTGCAGATATCCTTCTGATATACTTCAGAAGATACTTTTACCATATTAATTAAAGGTTTTAATACCTTATACAATCATAGAAAACATTAAAGAAAAAATTCAGTTGCCACACTACGCTTTTTAGTTTGTAGCCGTGCTTAAATATGTAAACAA
>NW_027124102.1:5603-5805 GCF_001457755.1 Trypanosoma equiperdum | reverse complement strand
AAACAAGTATATTAAGCACCATAACAATAAAAGATAAACAGCCTATTATTGCATAAATCCTTCCTGTATACTTCATAAGATAATATTCCCATTTTAATGAAGATTTTGAATACCTTATAAATTATAAAAACTTCAGTAGAAGAAGGCAGTTTAAACAATAATATGTTTAGTTAAGAAGTAATGTTTACAAATACATATGCAG
>NW_027124102.1:4992-5593 GCF_001457755.1 Trypanosoma equiperdum | reverse complement strand
GATTATATCTCATCAAGGACCTGCCGTTTTTGCTCTCTTAATTTATATTCAAGGACAACTACTGTTACACGCTACATAAACCCCTATGTACATTATGCTGAAAATTTAATAGCCAGATACGCTACATTTCCTCACGTCTACTATAAATTTTAAGCCTTTGTGCTGTAAATACGCCGACTGTCTGCTTTCCTAAATTTCATATTAGTGTAACTTCTTCACCAAATCCAATGTTGCTGCTTATCCCGTACTGATATCAATTTGGGCTGTACAATAGAGTCTTTCTGACCCTAATTGGCCGCGGTAAAACCACCACATGTATAAGGAAGTTGATTAACATAGCTTTGCTTGAAGTTGTACATATTTCATTTCTCTCTCTCTCTTTGTATTTATGCACGTCCTTCAATGTAATCCCTAGTGGTCTCCTACCCACCTGCATACATTGCTAGCTTTATACGTGTAAGTGTCTCTATTTTGCTGTTTATCGCCATTCAACCACTGCCTATTATAATATTTTCGTATATGCACACTCACAACACTCTCCTATCATCGTTATCATTACTATTATTATTATTATCACTATTACTGCACTCATTATAATAGT
>NW_027124102.1:0-4964 GCF_001457755.1 Trypanosoma equiperdum | reverse complement strand
CGTATATACACATACTCACAACACTCTCCTATCAATATTATTATTATCATCATCAATATCCATATAATAAAAAAATTAACAAATTCAGAATAGCAATCACTTTTCATATTATATTAACTTATTGCATTACACTAATATCACTATCGTGCCAAAGTTTCATGTTTTTTAGTTTTTAAAAATTTCCTCATTTTCATCAAAAAATGTTATAGTATCTCAATATCTCTTAAAATAGCAAATTCTCGCAATGGAAAAATTTCATACTTTTTCATAAAATTGAGAAAATGAAGAAAAAACATTTAAAAGATTTTTATAGAAAAAAGTTCAGGCACAAGAGAGGCTTTCTTAATGACAAACGAATTGATTCCTGTGGTGTTTGTGTCTGTTGGCGCTGCTGTGGCTTTTGCAGGATCTTTTTCGCATGTGCTATCTTTTTCATTATATTTGCAGCCATTTTTAGCGTGGCAATAATCCTTTTCTTTGCCTGTGCAACCTTCTTCCTTCGGTTCAGCTTTCGTAATTTGCTTTGCTGTGGTCTCTTCCCTCTTAAGGGTTTGTCCTGCAAAGAGGGAAAGTGCTCTTCCGAAGTTTGGCCCGTTTGCGGCTTCTTTTACGCTGGTTTTTGTTTGAGAAGTTCCTTCCTTAATCGTGATGTCTTTATTTTCTAGTGGCTTGAAAAATGTTTGTTTTATGTTTGGTTTGTCGCTACCGAGGATACGCTGCGCTGCTTTTTTTTTGTCTTCAGCGGAAGTCAGTTCTTTGGTATCTTGGCCGCTCGCTAATACCGCGAGGTTTTGGAAGTTTGAGTCACTTACGAGGCTGTCGCCGTCGGTGTCTTGCACGAGGGCTTGCAAGTTTATGGGCTGCTTTTGAAGTTCACACAGCTTGGAGGCCAGGGTTTTTAGTGTTAAGGTTTCTTCGCTGTCGCTGCTATCTGGCTTGACGCATTGTGTGTTTTCTGTTACGGCTTGCGTTGATATTTTTATTTCAGTTGCGCTTTTTTTTGTTAGGGACGCAAGTGTTACTCCGATCGTTGCTGACGCGGCTGTCGCATGGTTGCCGCAGTGCGCTTGCCCGTCGCCTGTCTTATGGCTGTCTCCGTCAAAGCTTCCTGCGCTTTCTACTATTGCAGTAAACGCCGGGAGCCTAAAGTCGCTCAGCGCTACGCCCTTTAGCTGTCTCAGTGTCTGCAGCTCATTTCCAGCGTTTTTGATGGTTCTTTTTTTGTCTACTGATGTTTGGCATTTTTGCGCCCTGCCTGCAGCTATTGTTACAGTTAGCTGGCACTTTTCTGTCGTCACCCCGAAAGTTCCTGCTCCTTGTTCTTGTGCGGCGGATTCTGACGCCGTCATTGCCCCTAGGCTGTGTAACTGGAGAAGTGTTTGCAGCTGCTCGGTTCGCTTTGCTGTCAGTTTTGATGCCTCCTCAAGAAGGCCCCGTTTGACGCGCAATTCGTTACTGGCAAGCGCTCTGCGCCTTCCAGCTTCTGCTGCAAGTAACTGATACGCTGTACTTTTTTTAATGTCTTCTTGGCGTGCTGCTGCGAGTATTAGCATCCTTTCCTCTGCTTCTAAGTTTGTGAGTGCACCATTGAGGCGCCGCAGTTCACCGTTTAAATGCTCGTTTAGTGTCTGCATGTACTCTATTTCTTCACAGATGCTGCTAACGGCTTCGGCTGCTGCCGAGTTTCCTTGTGTATTACCGGGCCGAGCTAGTATCAGCGCTGCCAGGGTTATCATCGCGATTTTCATTGGGGTGGACATTTCTTAAGTTTGTCTTGGTGGTTTTGGTTGTGAAAGTTTTTTGTTAGTCTAAGTGTCAATGGCTTTTTTTGCAGAATTAGTTGGCATGTCGCACATGGTATGACAAGAACCTTGTGGTACATTTATTTTTTTCCCCTTATCCTGTTGTTTTTCTGGTTCCGAAAAAGCACCTTTTGAGACTTTACTTACTTGTTGCGTGTCTGATAAAGTGCTGTTACTTTTTTGCGCCGGATCAATCCGCAGTTACCTGCATATGCCCATGCTTATGTGCTGTAATAGCGTTGCTTCTTTTCTTGATTCCTTCATTTTAACGTCAACCACGTAAGGTTATTCTTTTACAAAAGGTCGGTACATCTACACAAATCATATTTAAAATTTCCTCTCTAGTTTATTCTATACAGCTAAAGAAAAGAGCTGTAGGTACCGCATTAATTTACTTATTTTGAATTATTGCTACTTATGAAGATCATATATCACACTGAAAACCACAATAGATATTACCTCTACACAAGAATCTATAATTTTTTGTAAAAGCTGCAGCATCATCATTTCCCTCTGTATCATTTCCTTTTTGTATCGTCCCGTGCCGTTGCACATTGTGCTCTTTCACTGTGAACTTTTTATATTCTGTTTCTAAGTATAAGGGAAACCTAGCGACTCCCCTTTCTTTGAGCTGCGAACTTTGTCCCTCTCTCACCATCCATAATTACCTTGCGTATAATAAAAACACCATCATATTTGTGTTTTATCCTGCGGATACAGCATCTCCTTTTAAATCATTGTCTTTCAGTGTTTTCCTTAATATTTTTTCTCACTCACTTTTTAGCTTTCTCACTTACCCACTATTTTTCGCGGCTTCTATTTTGTCACTTCATTTCATTTTCACAGACAGTCTCATTATAATATTCTTATACACACACTCATAACACTCTCCAATAAATATTATTATTATTATTATCAGTATTATTATTATTATTATTATTATTATTATTATCATTATTATCTATAATATTCGTATATTCACACTCACAACACTTTTCTATTATTATCTCCATTATTATTATTATTATTATTATTATTATTATACTCCTAACTCATATCATTAAAACAAATTTAATAAAAAAATTAGAATAGAACTCGTTTTTCATACCTTATACTCTTATACTTTACACCACTAAACCACTTCCATACCAACATTTTATAATTTATAGTTTTTAAAAAAATTAATAATTTTACTAATTTTCATATTTTCATCAAAAAGGTTTAAAATATATACCAAAATCTAACAATAAGCAGAGTTTCATAAATTTCATAAAATATAGCAAAAATACTTTGAATTATAAACGGATGCCACACTCACAAAAGAAGAAAAATTAGAACCAATTTTTTATTGAGGAGAAGACTGGATTCCTTGCATGTTTCACCATCCCATTTACAACGTTTGTCACCTTCACCTTTTGCCTTATCAGTTCCGTGTTTTGCACATCCAGTTGCAGCTGTCCCCGTTGCTGTTTCTCCTGTTCCTGTTTGGGTTGTTTGCTGTTCTGCTGCTTTTAGGGGATCTAATGAGCATTTTTTAGTTTGGTCAGTGCCATTCTCGTTCCATTTGCAGGGCTCTTTGCATTTGTCCCTTGATTTATGTTCGTGGCAGTCTTCTTCTTGGGGCACCTTATTTCCTGTCAGTGCGCTTGTCGGTGTGAGCTTTACTGGGTTGTCGAGGTCGTGTTTGCTGCTTATATACGCTGTTCTCGCTTGGATTGAAAGCTGCTCTCGTGCAAGAGATATTGCTCTCGCTTCGCCTGCTTTAGCTTCCGCTTCGGTTAGTTTGTTTGCAGCTTTGTGTAACGCGTTTATCCATGGTATTCCCGTCTTTGCTGTTTCGATCTGCTGCTTGTAGTTGACACATTGTGTCGCGCCTTGTGCTCCCGCACAGGTGTTGGCTGTTGTTTTCCCGAATGTGTACCGTCCGTTGCTTGCACTGGCCTCGCCGTTGAGCGCGCCTAGCCGCGCTTGCGCTGCTTCCGCCACCGCCGCTACGGTCGCAGCGCTTATGGCCGAGGGTCCTGGCTGCATGTCGCATCGTTGTGCTATTGCCGCCCATGCGGTTGCTGCTTCTGTTTCTGAGCCTGCGTTGCTGTCCTGCACTTGGTTTGTTAGTGTGTTGTCGCATTCGGACGTCGCAGCACCATTCTGGCCCGTGCACATGCATATTAGTGCCTCGGCTACTGAAGGTGCTGCATCTGCTGATCCAGGTTCTGTGTTCCTGCAGATTTTGTGCCGCTTCAGCGTCCCACCGTTTGCAAATTTGCCTTTTGGGAACGCTTGTTGACCGGGCCCGTACAGCGCATTTTGAAGTTCGCTCTTTGCTTCCTGCAACGCCGTTTCGGCCGCTTCCTTGGCGGCTTTGTAGGTGGTGTAAAGCTTTGCGTGCTGTGTTAGGAGATGGCGTATCTGCGTGTTCGCTCGGTCCCTCTGCGGGCTCTTTGGGAGCCTCTTGTACAGGTCGGGTCCGTCTCCTACATGCTTTATTTTCTCTTCGTTTCGTCCTTTCCAGGCCTTTTTGACATCGGCCTTGTTTTCTGTGCCATCGTTGTCGTAGGCTTTATCTTTGTGGTCAAAGTAAGTATGTGTTGCTGTCGAGATGTTCAGTTTGGTAAGCTCGTCGTCTTCTTGGGGTAAATCCTGCAGTTGACTTGAAAGTTTAATGGATTCCTTTGCCTTATGAAGGTTGTAAACACGACATAATGCCTGAAAGTCCACTAAACTGTCCAATGGCGTCGCCTCAGTTGAGCTTGGGAGTGGTGCACTGGCCCCAACAACTATCAGGAGTCTTTTCAATACTGAGCACCAGCTTGGTTGGCACGCTGTCGTGTGGTTCATCGTTTTTAGTTGCGATTTCCTTGTGTTGTGCCTTGTTTTGCTTTTGCTGAGTAGTCACTACGACGAGTAGCTGTTTCTGTTTTTCGTTCAGAGTTAGATGTTGCTTATGATCAGTTTGCTGGGTTGTTTTAAGCCTGTTAGTTTATGTTCTTGTGGTTTCTAGTCTTGTGAATTTTTCTTCTACCCCGCCAGGGTGCCTCCCCTGTTTGTTGAAGTAGCTGTGATGAAAAAAAGTTGAAAAGAAACACTTGACAAGCAAAAAAAAGAGAAAACACATCAAAATTTTTATATTTTCTGAAGTTGGTTCTTGTTATCATAGTCCAT
>NW_027124040.1:1797-4909 GCF_001457755.1 Trypanosoma equiperdum | reverse complement strand
CACACTCACAACACTCTCCTATCATTATCATTGTTCTCGGTATATTACTAATATCCATAAAAAACATAAGATTTAAAAAAATAGAATAGCACTAAGTTTTTATATCTTCTTACACTAATACATTATATTCATAGGCCACTTGCATACAAAATATTTGATTATCAAACTCTCCATATTTTACAGTATCATCGAAACGTGTTAAAATATATCAAATTATAGTAAATTTTTCGAATTTTCATAAAGTGGAGCAACCATCCTTTAAATCCTTAAAATGCTAATATGTTACCAAACTCATAAAGGTAGTAGCAAGTAGAAAAATTTTATTATTTACAAGAATACTGGAATCCTTGCGCTCTTTTCCTTCTCATTTTCAACCAAGAGCCTTGGCACAGTCGGTTTCTAATTTCCCTTTGAATTTTGTTTGTAGTAGTACCTGCAGCTCCTTCTCCTGTCCCTGCTGCTGCATTTCCTTGAGTTGTGACTTTAGTTTCATATACTTCGCAGCCACCTTTATTATTGTCACCACCTTTCCGTTTGAACTTGCCTGCGTTTTCGCACGTAGTTTTGTTGTCTTTGTGGGTCGCGCATTCCTTCTTCTCCATTGTTTTCGCCTTTTGGGTTTCTGTGGATGTGCCAGTCCCTGGAGGCTGTGTTTTGGAGATTGTTTCTGGCATTAATACTAGTGATGTTAGAGTGATGTTTAAAGCCTTTACATGGCTAAGTAGATGGAGCTGTTGTTGCCTACCCTTTATGGTGTCGTCGATGTTAGCTGCTGCTGAGAGTAGTTCATTCCTCCATTCTAATTTGTCCACGAGTGTCGTTCCTGCCGCTGTGCCATAGAAAACGCATGCACCGTTGTTGTTGCTTTTCTCGCCGTCACAGCCGGTGGTTTGGGTATTTTCCGTGTACCCTATTGTTCCAGGAGAGTGCTCCTTTGTGAGTTGTCCCACGGCTAGTTGGGTCACGTAGTTTTCCATCGCGGTTCGGATCTGTGCCGGTGACAGGGCTGCTCCGCTGCTAGCCTGTTTACATACCTTTTAAAGATTTTTCCACTGCTTGTCTTGGTCGGCTGGTGTAACCCACGTGAAGGAGGAAGCTCCACCGTGCTGCACGTCGATGCCACACGCTGTTTGTTTGCTGGCTCCTCCCGCTGTACCGCACAAGCAAAGCGCATCGTGTGCCAGACTTTTGCCAGCCAGCGTTCCTGCGGCTTCGCTGCCAGTGTCTGCCTTGCAGCAGCGTTGGACGCGGCTGCCGCTGACGCTCGGTTCTGCCGAGGCTGCATCACCGGCTACCTTACCCTCGGCCGCAGTGTTTCAGTCTTGTCTTGCTGATTCTAGGTTGGTGTCAGGCTTTAGCATATTTATATCGCTGATGGCCGCGGCTATCGCTTTTGCCGTTGCCAGTATTGCCGGGTTTTCAGGTTTTCCTTGGAACGCTTTATGGATGCTCTTTGCTTGGTCGGTTTCGGTGCTGGAGCCGAGCAACTCAGAAAATTTCTTGCATGTTGCTGATTTTTCTTCCTTGCAGCACTTGTTGGCCGGTTTATATGCCTTTTCTATGTTGTCGTTTACCTTTTTTGGTTTCTGCTATTTGCTCAAGTGTTTCGGGCGCTGCATAAGAAAGGTTGACGAGTTCCGCTACTGCTGCAAATTCGTCTGTGTCTGTAACTTTTCGAAGTGTAGGTAATTTCGATGTTGCGGTCCTTATGATGGTGCAAAGGCTGCTGAAGTGCGGTTCGTTGTCGTTGGCGCTGAGGTCTGCTGACCACGCCTGTTGGAAGTTCCTTACGGTTAGAAAAAATATAAGCGCTTTCTGCTTTGTCGCCATGTGTCCGGCTCAGTTTGTACTATTTTTTTAGCTATTTTTGTCGCTGCGTCTTGCCACCTCTGGTACTTTATAGCTAGTGCTGTCAGTGTCGGAGGGAGTGGTCGCAAATCCCTGCCAGAGGGAGTGGATAGTATTTCTACTTGGTTTCTTGCTTGTTATATGGTTCGCATTTTCACTTCAAATGCAACATCTTTATTCATTTATTTCTATCCTTTTTTACACCGCAGCCTTCTCTATGCCAAACTCCCTCATTTTTCATCTTCCTAGCTTACACTGTTGCGAGCACATCTTTCTCAGTCACCATGGCGCACAGTACAAGTTTAGCTGTTTCATTTACCAATCACTAACTGAAACACCCTTCCTTCCAAGTTGCATCCATTTTTGCTCTCCTTCTCACTTGATGTTTATATGTTATTGCCACTTCTAGCTCAGTAGTTTATCTGTGATACAAAGACTGTGAGAGTTTTTGGACTCAATGTGGCTTTACATAGTCTTATTGTCGTAGGTGATATTGCTTCTGGACTTCTATTTCAATATGCGTATTTTTATTGTAGAGACAGTTGTTAACAGGTGGATACCTGCCTTGTAATCCAAACTTCAAGCTGTCTCCATCTACAAAATTTTAACCCATCTTTGTTGTCATCTTTCAAATTTCTATCCATGCTTTGGTATCCCAGATACTTGTTTCTTGAAATCATTGAAAAACTTTAGAAAATTAAAATTTCATAATTTGTGGCTGTTTGTTGGCTCTACGCTCTATTTTTTTAACTATTCTTCCTGTTTCTGGAACAAAACAGTAACGGCAGCGAGGTTTTGGAAGCGATTCCTTTTATCCATCTGTTTTATATCATGGTGTTTTTTTGTACTGTCGGTTAAAACTGGGTAATTGTGGTGCAGATCGTGCCTTCTTACCATTGTTATTTTGTGCTTTCCATAGCTCTAGCTGAGTGTCAGAGAAAACTTTTATATTAATTACTCATTTAGTGAAAGGTCTTAATTTATTGTCAGTATACCAATGCGGAATTGGAGGGGTATCTTCATTGATTCTCTCTATTTCATAGAGATATTTTATTGACTCATATACGTGTTTTATTACCATTTAAGTGCTTATTCTTCATGGAAGTTCAGTCAGCAGCAAACTTTTTTGCTTTAAGCGCCAACACCGTAGGATATACAATTGCCGATTTCAATTTTCTCAATGGATCCGTCATCGTGGCCCCTATACTGTGTGGCATGATGGTTGGTTGTTTATTTCTTCGTTTGACAGTGCATACAAGCCTTC
>NW_027124040.1:0-1787 GCF_001457755.1 Trypanosoma equiperdum | reverse complement strand
TTGTTTTAAACGACTATACTTCGCTTTCCTTCTGATTTTTACCAATACTCATGTCATAAAATTTGTGCATACACACTCACAACACAACACTCTCCCATAATCATCATCATCATTATTATTATTATTTTAAACCATAAATTACCCTAAAATCCATAAAGTAAAAACTAAGTTAACAGGAATAGCAAATTATAATAGCACTCAATTTTATTACTATATTATTCTACTACTTTATACTCGTGGGCCACAGTTACGCATATTTTACGAAATTTATATTTTAAAAATTTTTCACTGATTTCCACGTTTTCATCAAATATTGTTTAACTATATATCAAATATTAGTAAATTTGAAAAATATTTCACAAATCTCATAAAAATGAGCATGAATAAAAAATACCAGAATTCCACCAAACTTATAAAAGCAGCAGCAGTCAAATCCAATTTCTTATTTACAATAAAACTTCCGTTTCTGCACATTTATTTTTCGTGTTAAGGCTCATTTTCTTGACCCTTCCTTCATGAATAATTTTGTTTGTCGCCTGTTTTGTCATTTTCACAAGCGGTCTTGTCAGTTCCGTGTCTTGCACACCCAGTTGAAGCTGTTCCCTCTTTTGGTTTCTCTCCTGTTCCTTTGTTTGTCTCTCCTTCTCCCCCTTTGGATTTGCATTTCCCTTTGTCATCAGTGCCCTTCCATTCGCACTCATTATTGCAGTTCGTCTTCTCCTTTCCTGCGCAGTCATCTTTGCTTTGTGCCAGTGTTGACGCCGGCTTGGGGTTGACTGCTGTAGGCGAAGAAGGAAGCTAAAGCAGAGTCGCCGCCTGCCAGGCTAGCTGTGTTTGAGTTTATAGTTGTGCTCGTAAACTGTCGAATCGGCTTCGTTGTCTCGCTGCAGTGGCTAGTGACGAGATGGCGTTGTTTAAGTTTTTAATCCAGGGTATTTTTTCAGGTCCGTCGCTGGCGATCACGCTTGTGTAGTCTACACAGGCTGCTGATGACCACGCCCCATAACAGTCTGTTGGCTCCCCGTTGCCTAGCTTCAGCTTTAGGTTTGCGTGTGTTTTTTCGTTGGTGAGGATAATTTTGACTACTGTGTTAATTTGGCTCGGCAGATGCACCAGCTTGGCTGTGTGAGCGGAGCTTTGTTTTATGCACGCTGCGTATACGTTGGCCCAAGATGCAAGCGCCTGTGTTGCGGTCGCCATGTTTTGGTTGGCCCATATCGTTCCCCCGACACCGGTTCCGCATATGTTTCCTCCTGCACCGCCTCCAGCGTTGCATAGGCAAGTTATGTCAGCAGCCAGGCTGCTCCCGGCCCCTGGTTGCGAGCTTCCGGAGCACGCCTTGTCCCGCGTCGCAAATGAATCTTGTGTTGGCTGCTGCCTGTATGTCGCCCCGTCCTTGCAGCTATGAGTGCGTTGTGGGCTGCTTTTGTTTCTTTTTGTATTTGCTGCTTCGCCGCCAGTATACTGGCTGCCGTTGCTGTCGTGGCGTTGTAAATTTCTTCCAGCATTTTGTGTACGAAATCTTTGATATTGCCGTCTGCAACCGGCGCGAACTTGGTTCAGCCATGCTCTTCGCTGCTTTGTTTCATCTCTGCTTTCTTTGCTTCCCACTCAGTTTTTGAGTTGAAGCCTTTGGTTGTGTCGTTATTGTAGATGGGGTCAGGTAAAGTGGTCAAGAAGAGCTCCTGGACGTCGCTCGCTTTGGCATCTTTCCTTTCGTCTCCTAGGTAATCTCCGTCGTTGATGTCCGCTTCCGCCCCCTGGCGATGCCGGCCACCTCAACGTGG
>NW_027123015.1:0-4812 GCF_001457755.1 Trypanosoma equiperdum | reverse complement strand
GGAAGACGGGAGAAATGAGTGTTGCTTCTACATCTGTCCGGACTACGGTTGCAGCCAACGTCGCCGTTGGTGTTGTCATAAATGCCAAAGGTGGTGCCGTTGTTGCTGCTGCAAACGCTGCTCGCATCATAGTGCATTCCTTAGAGCACGGCACAGTTATTCGAAGCGGGACGTGTTAAACCAACAAGAGGGGGAGGCCGTCTCTGTTGCTGTTGTTGTTGTTCACGGTCCCTTGTACGTTTCTTTTTTAGTGTCACTCACGCTTCAATATGTTCCGCTTTGCCGCGGCGGGCAGCAACGTCACTGCTATTGTGTGTGTACGCGAGTGTTTGTTGCTGAATGGTCCGTCGGTGCTGCTGCTGTCGTGAGTTACTGACGTTATAAATTTCGCGCACCTGCTTCTTTCTTTGCTCAATTGTAAGAATTCGCTTCAGCCGTCCGTGTAATTTGAGCTCGTGATCGCGCCCCGCGTTGTCAACCACGTCACCGCATGATGATGCGCTTTTTCTGCGGGTGAGTGGTTCTCTGCTTCCGCTTCCGACAGTCTGGAAATGATAAATACTGTCAGCACGCGCAGGGTGGAGAAGATCGGGGTTAGCGAGGACTGGGGGCCATGTTTTTTTCTGCCTTCATAAGGGAAAAGAGAAAAAGTGAAAGGAGAGGACGGGCTGTCGCTCAGCCTTTATCAGGAAGCTAATTGCGGCCGCCTTGCTTCGGCTCTTTTTCGTCGAGCGTTGTATATTTCCAACCTCGCTGTTCGCTTAGTGTCTTCTCTCTGTCTTTCTTTTTGTGCCGTTGTGTGGTTCTTTTTCTTATTCTTCAGCTTATATGGAGTCTTGTATATCATATAATTTACGGTGGTCCGCCTTAACCGCCCCCCTAGTTGGTGTTCCCCAGCGCGCACCCTTCTGCTGCAAGACACCTCACTTGCCCCTTTCACAATATTACTTTGCTTTTGGCGCTGCATTTGATTTGTACCTGCGGGGATCCGTCGGAAGTTACACACAAACATTTCCTCTCCTTCATTCTTTAGGCATCGCTGTACATTCTGTGGTGCCCGCGCTTGTGGTATGAAGGCGAGAAACCGGCGTCGCGGGTGCGTGAAGCACTCAGCAGTGTGTCCGTCCTTCTTCAAATGTCGTTTTACCCCTCGTTGCTTCTTCCCCAAATACAAAAAGTGCACTTACGCACACAAATACACACATCGACTTCTTTTTCCTCGCTTACTCACTTAACGGAAAACGAGGGATGTTATGCTGAGGCGCACTTTTTATCACTAGGGGAAAAGTTTGCCACGCCAAGTCTGCGGTTTAACTTCAGTGCGGCGGTCGCCAAACTATAGCCCCGAGTGTATTATGATCCCTAAATTGCTGCATATATTTTGTGAATGTTTCAGTGCAGACATGATTTTTCCCCCTCTCCTTCAACGTGGCTACTCCTCTACCCATCTTTGCTTTTTCCTCCCTTCCCCACCTCCCTTTCCTCCATGGCTTGGATTCACCAACACCACCTTGCGACACGCCAAATGGTGAAGGAGGTACGAGTGCGGCGGCGGCGGCGCGGCACGGGTTGCTATAGACTTTTGCAAACAAAAGTTAAGAAGGAAAAAGTTGGAAAGAGGCTAAACGACATTGAAGTGCGGCCGCACGGCAATCGCAAGGGAAGATATAAGCAAGAAAAGAAGGAGTGTTCGGATTTCGAAAATCGGGGTCAGCACATAACGCCACACTAAACTGAATATAAGTTCAGGAACGCAAGTGACTCAAAGTTCAGAAAGAGCAGGAGGAGTGTAAAGCAGAGGGTGTTGAAATCGTGTCAAACAGGGAGAAATTCGAGTTGCAAAACGGTTGTGGCTCTTCGTTGCTGTCGTCGGCTATAGGGGAGCGTCTACCGTTTTGTAAGAACTACGCGGGTGTTTATATAAATATAGACGGAGTGAGTAACGAATCCAACGGTACTGCGCAAACAAGTGTGTTTCATCAAGGCAGTGTACCAGCGGCTAGGCTTTGTGGAAGCGGCAACCGGCAAAGTGGAGAACTGAGAAGCGGGAAAGAACAACATTGCTTCAAATCGTAGGATTCGGTGAGGAAGGATCGCATTCGCATCGCGAGGTGTGTCGGGGCACGTTATTTTTGGTAGGCGTGTAGTTGATTGGAGGACGGCTACGAGCATGGAAGAGGCAAGTAGCGAGCACCAGCGGCTCCTTCCCTGCAGCTCCGGCCCACACTCGAACTACAACGCAGCAGCCGTGGAAGTGGGCACTCCAGCGGCACCTTCCCCATGGGGTGGGTTGGAGGACGCAGATCAACAATCCTTGAACTCGACGGAAGTGCGGCGGCGCCATGAGTCGAAGGTATTGTTAGCTGCCCTCATGTTCTGTTTCGTGTTCATGCTGGTAGAGCTCATGTTCGGCGTGGTGGCACACTCCCTGGCACTTCTGACTGACGCCTCGCATCTCCTCATCGACGTGGGCGCCTATGCGCTGAGTATCATGAGCCTACGTGCTGCCTCGAGGACCTCCTGCGGGAAGTACAGCTACGGCTGGCACCGCGCGGAAGTCATCGGAACGCTTGTTTCGGTCTTCTCCATTTGGGCCCTTGTCGTCTGGATTGTCATGGAGGGGTTGGACCGGTCGTGGACTGTACTGAAGTGTAGCCGTATCCATGCGATGCTTGCTACCACTGCTCAACAGTACAAGCGAAATAATAGCACCAGCTATTACGGCTTCGGTAATATTTCACAGCACCCTACGGTCGACAAGGATGGAGCACTGACAGAGGCGACGCATATGGAAATGTGTACAAGTATCGACTCACCCATCATGGTTGTGGTGGGTGTACTAGGGATGGTGGTAAACATTGTATGCACCGCTATTTTGTACTTCGGTGGTTCGCACGGCCACAGTCATTTTGGTGGATCACACCATCATAGCCATAGCGGTAACGGGGAAGAAGAGGATTCACTATGCGAGGAGAATACTGGGCACAATCACAGTCACGACCATGGACATGGACACGGGCACAGCGGAAGTGAAGGTGAAGGTCATGATCACAGTCACAGTCACAGTGGCAGAGGGTTCGCCGTTCACGCTGCTCTGCTTCATGCGTTGGGTGATTGTGTCCAGTCTCTCGGCGTCATCCTCGCTGGAATCTTCATTTATGTCGCAAACCGTTATTCGTACGGTGTTCCATCATATCGCTACTCCATTTACAACCTTGCAGACCCGCTGTGCTCGCTACTGTTTGCCGTCATTACGCTCAACATGACGCGACCGTTGCTGCGGGACCTTCTGGGAATTCTCATGGAGAGTACCCCTCCGGGTATTAACTACTCCGAGTTGTTGAGTGCCCTGCGCAGTATTAAAGGTGTTGAAGGCGTACACGACCTTCACGTGTGGTCGATTGCCTCCGACTACGCAGCGCTGTCGGTTCATCTTGAGGCGGATGATAAGGATGCAGCCCTTCAGAAGGCACAGGAGGTTTGCAAGAGATTTGGCATCACCCATACGACCATTCAGGTGGACACGGTGGAAAATGGGGCAGGTCTATGTCACTCAACTTGTGGAACAGTTTAAATCACTTCATAATTATGCGACGTTCAAATGTTGAACCAGTAAAGTGAAAAAAAATGTGCTTGTTTTAGCATGTTATCATTTTACTCATTTTATTTCTACTTTAGCCATCATCCGTTATAAGTTCTTTTTCGGGGACCGTTTCTATTTTTGTACATAAGCGTCGTTCGGCATTAACACATTTAATAACGACACAGTATGAGGGAAATAAAATGTGGCTGGTATGAAGCGAAGATTGCTCCTTCAAGTAGTCTACTATTTATTCTTTTTTTCTTTTTCTGTGCATACCTCTCTTCTTTGAGCCGGCTCACAGAGCTGAAGGTGGAAGGTTTGATTTTTTTTTTTCTGCTCACCTGCTTGACATTCCGTTGTTAAATTGCTTTTATCTACACTAATAAAACATCACTTTTTCTCTCCCAATGAAGGAGAGGGAAAAAAAAGTACCCACACTTTCAAACAAAACCGTTTGTAAGCAGACGTGAAAACGCTCTCTTCGCCACTAAATCCCTCACTTTGTGGGGCTACACTGTATATGGATTGATAGCAAATGATGTCTGTTTTGTGCTGACTGTTCAACGGGAAAAAATGTAGGAAAGATATGAAGAAAGTGTGGATAGGGCGAACGAAGAAGGAACCCCAAGGGGATAATGACGTATTTATTACCTCCACCGACATTATACCTGTACCCATTCCCTCTCAACTACTATTTCAACAACTGCAGTTGCTCGATTCCTCATTCCCTTCTTGTTTTTGTTTTTGTTTTTGTTTTTTGCTCCGTTGGGCCCCCTCAATTTTCTTCATGGATTAACGCAAGAGGTATGATATGAAGAAGGAATGCGAGCACAAAATGTGTCGTTACGGCACCGTTTGTCGAAATGAAAGAAGGAAAAAAAACGTTACAAGAGGTCAATAAGGGGCAACTCAGTACGCGATTGCTCTGCACAAACAATCATTTATAACAAATGGGTATTTTAGTTGTCACTCACTGTCGTAGTGCTGATGGGAAATATACAAATCTCTATTTATTTATTTTTTTGTCATCAACTTCCTCTGCAATTACTGACCTCTGTTTAAATGGTCATATAGGCATCTATAGCGAGCAAGGAAGGGTGGACCTCGTTCGAATCATGCAAAGCGGCAGTGAGAAGCGGAACGGTCAAAAGCGCCCCCGGCATGCTGGTGAAGCAGCGGCCTCTTCACCAGCGGTAGCACTCAAACAAAAGAAACTGAAACCGAAGAAA
>NW_027123269.1:0-3027 GCF_001457755.1 Trypanosoma equiperdum | reverse complement strand
ATAATAATAATAATAATAACAATAATAATAATGATGATAATGATGATAATGATGGGAGAGTGTTGTAGGTGTCCATTTACAAATAACATAACAAGACCGGTGAAGGCCAAATTCAAGGACAAAATAGGAACAATAAAACAGTGACAGCAGTTTAATTAGAGTGAGTAAGTGAGATAGAGAACTTGAGGAGTATTATTATTAAAGGCAATGCACAACCAAATGCAGGGATAGAAAAAAATATGGAATAAGCGCAGTATCAAATATAAATATGATAATGGGTATCAACATACACAACGATATGCTTCGAAAACAAATGAGGGAGAAACAGACACCTTCTCACAGGTCTAATGGATTCGTTACTTCAGCCGCAGAAACAGTGAAAGAAAAATAAAAAGAGGGGAAGAAAATATAGAGTGAAACAATGAAACAGGCGCCAGTACACTACAATAAATGAGACATGATGGGATTTTTTTCCGAAATTAACTCAAAATTTGATAGATACAACCGCAGATATGATGATGACTGCGGTTTTTAGTCTGGTGATTGACCATGATACCCAGATGTGAAGATGCAGAAGTAGGAACAGGAGGGAGGAATGTGTTGGGTAAATTTGAAATATTTTCGAAGTCTTCTGCAAATCGGATATATTAACAATGTCCAATATCAGTGGGAAACACTGTAATATTATTTGGAGGAGTATTTTATAACTTGAAATACAAATGGATTATCAATAACAGTAAAAGAATAATAAAGATTTTGAAACCGCTGGAAAAGCCACATTTATAAACACACGGATGAACTTTGTATGTGGTGCAAAGGGTTTGCAGTGATACTCCCCTGTTTTCTTACTGGTATATGTCTGAGAAATTAAAGGCTTTCATGGAGTTAGTAGTCGATATAAATGTAACCGTTGAGCAACATCTAACTGCAAGTATTCCGAAAAAAAAAGTAGCGAAAAAGCACTTTAGGCGCCGATGTTGCGAAAACTAAAGAGCCATAGTCACCAAGCACAGACAGACAATAACAAACAGAAATAAAAAGTATGCCGTATTTGGCGGAAAAAAAAAGGCGTTAATTGGTTATTCTGTGAGAAACTGATGGCTGAGGATGATCGGAAGATAGAGCATATTGAAAGCCATGAGTGATAAACTCTTCAGAATTGCCAAAATATGTTGTATTTTAAATATTTACACATATATGATTGCATATGAAGAGCATATGCACTGTATATAGAGATATAGATATAAAACGACCTGGAGTAGAATTAAAAGTTTTTTATAGGATTTACTACGTGCCGTTTAAAAGAGTCGTTTATGTAAGCCGAAGCTTACTCTACGGCACATTCTCTTTCCCTTCAAGGACTCGCAGAATTCTTTACATTTTCTTTTTTGCCCATTTTACTTCTTTACGACGACAAGAAGAAAGATTCAGGCTGCGAGATGCGCAAAACGCTTCTGAAGATAACTCTTATTATAATGTTTACAGTGGAATTCGGCAGCACCGCAGATGAAAACACAAAAGAGTACAGGGATACGTGCGGTCTTTATAACCTTTTGGTGTCGGCTGTGCCAGATCCTGAGGTAACAACCGGTGCTGACGGAACAAAAACGACACTAGAAAAACAGCTGGAAAGTATCATGAGATCGATTGTCAAGTTAAATTTAACAGTCCTCCAGAAAGCCATGGCCGGGGTTCTAGAAGCAAAGGACCAGCCGCCAACGCCACAGACCCTCAAGGAAGAAAAGGCACCAGCCAAAGACTACTATAAGGATATCGACGAAGATATAATAGCAATGATGATCGCCAACTACCCACAAACTAAGCCCGGACCCAAGGAGGACAAAATTTTCATTCAAAAATATAACCTTCCCCTACCAGAAACGCGCAAGAAAGCACTGCAGCCATCTTTCTACAAAATGACAAAAGCGGCGATGGAACTGAAAAAAGAAGTTAAAAACAAAATCAGCCAAATCGCCACCCTCAGGCAAGCAGCTCGGGATGCGATGGCCAGAGCACTTTACAGCACAGACAAGCCCGCCACTGACGCCGTAACGGACCCAAACACCAAACTTCCGGACATCGAGGCAACCAAGTTTCCATGGACCGCCGCCACGGACCGCGACACAATGTGTGCGAAAGCGGAAACAGACGGCAACAAAGCAGGAAAAAGCTTAGCGACGGACATGGTATGTCTCTGCATCCAACACGACACAGCCGCAAACGACTTCTGCGGCAGCAACCTGGGTCTGGCAACAACAGCAATAACCGGGCCCACGGCTAAGGCAACAGCAGCGACGGCATTCAATCACCTCGCGGCGGCGTGCAGATCTGCAAATGGCGAAAGCCAGCAGACACTCACAGGACATGCACTAACAGCAGCCGTTCAAACCATATTCGCAAACCTCGGCAAAAACTACGTAAAACAAGCGGCAACCACAGGTGCTGCCTATAGCCCTTCCAAGCAAGGAATGCTCTGGAGGTACGTGATCGGAGCTACAACGCCTGCGACATGCACCTCCACGGGCCTAAACAGCTTCAACATGGCCGCCAAAGGAATTTGCATCGGCTATCACGACGTACTTAAAACAAACAAACCCATCCCGTGGGTTAAAGAAGTAAATCTAGCGGTCACCAAACTACATGCAGTGAGTGACATATTTTCCCAAGCTACTTCGACTCTAGCTCAAGTAAAAATGATTGAACAGCAACTGGAGGCGTTTCTTTGGATTGGAGATTTATTAAACCCGATAGCAGGGGCAGTCCCGCAAATACCCACAAACAAGCAACCCACAGTAGAGGAACAGAATAAATGCGCTAAATTCAGCAACAATGAAACGGATTGTCCACAGATTCTTGCGAATATGATACTGAAAATAAGAAATGCAAAGCTAAAACATTAGTAGAAGCAGCCCAAGGCACGAAAGAGCAAGCAGGTGGTGTAAAATGATCTGATTGTGACACGAAAGAGAAATGTGAGGCAGTCAACAAAGATGGGAAAAGCATTGTGGATGGAAAAAGGGAGGTGAT
>NW_027123399.1:7566-9281 GCF_001457755.1 Trypanosoma equiperdum | reverse complement strand
TGGTTATTTTGGCCGTCTCGTAAATTTTGCCTCCCTTTAGAGCGAGTACTGTGCCTTGAGCAAATGTGCATTGGTGGCTGCTGTCGTAGGGGTCGTTGTTGCTGTGTGCAGTGCTGCCGCAGAGTGTCAGTTCTGCATTTGCCGCTTTGGCGGGCATTGTTCTGGTTTTTATTCCGATTAATACTATTTTGTTCTGGCCCGGTGTTGGTGGTTCTGGGTCCCCGCTGTGGGCCTCGCGTTCGGTGGCGCTTGCCTTGCATGTCCCGTGTTGGTTTGGTGTCAGCTTTGGTTTGGCCTGAAGATTCGTGCCGTCCGCGTATGTGCTTGCTGCTGTGACAAAGTTTGTGGATTCTATTTGCGTGTTGCTGAGCTCTGCAACCGCTAGCATCTGCCCTGCCAGTTGCGCTGCCGCTATTGCTCCTGTGTTTATGACGTCTGCTTTGCTTTTTACTGAGTTTAACACTTCACCAGCTGATTTTAAAAGAGATACCGCTAACAGGTTGGCTGTCAGTGCCTTCGCCCCTGTCTCTGCGCTCGTTACGGCGAGAAATTTTGTTGCTTTTGCGGTTGCCTTTTCCGCGCTATCAATTGCTCTTCGGATTAAGGCTTGGCCATTGGCTGCAATATCTTCCAGATAGTATGCTGCGTGGGACGCGTTTTGTATTGCTGGCCGCGTTGGGTGTAATGCGGTAGCTAGTAGCATTGCTGTTAAAGCAAAGATTAGTATTAACGCTTGAGGGGTTCGTTCTATCTTTACTCTGGTGTCGGCCTTGCCATATTGGACGTTACTGCTGGTCATTGCTTTTTGCTATACAAACTATAGAAAGTTAAAGTTGGCTTTTAAGAAGTATACAACAAGAGTATACCGCTGTTTTTAGAGTAGAATGCAGAAGAAATTCAGATCATAATTAGACGCTTAGCCTAGTGCTTGCTCTTATCAATTGCTGATACAACCTTGATACGCAGTTGTTGCTGGATACACCACAGTTTCTGCGTCTGCTACAGTTTTCCACAACTTGTAAAACTGCTTTAATTGTCTATAAGAATGTTGTTACTGCACACCACTCAGGTTTTCTGTGACAAAAAAGTGTATTTATTGTTGATTAACCTTCGTTTTGTGGTTGATATACTAAGATCTGAATGCATGTGTTTATTTTTAGCCTGCCTACTGTGAGTGAATCAACGGCCTGAAAGTATTATGTTTCTATTAATCAGCTTAGTTACTAGGTGTACTGTCTTTGTTCCCCAGCTTTGTTTAACATTTAGCGTGTTTGAAAGCATCTGCGTCACTGTTCGTCCCATTCTAGCGAGGTATGCTGTTTCCGTCGCTTGGGGAGCTGCCGCCAAAGTTGCCTCAAAAAACATTGCTCGTGTTACGGTGCGCCCTCCTGTGTCTCCTTCTTCCGCTAGAGTTGATTTAAGTGTAGTTCTCGTAACTTTATTAATACGATTATTCTGTTCCAAGTCAATCTAATCGCCTCTGTCAGTTCCATTGTTTTTTCTATTAATTGCTATTTTTAAACTTAGCGACACAGAAAACCGTAAATGGAATTAAAATATTTATGGTAAATGGCATCACTTCACTGCTTTATCTCCTGTACAATGGATTGAGCTGCACTCCTATATGTAAACTCATTTATACTATCTAACGTATGCCGATTAATTTTACTTTTCATACATTTAATGTGCTTGACTATAAAAAAACAAACCAGTTT
>NW_027123399.1:5373-7556 GCF_001457755.1 Trypanosoma equiperdum | reverse complement strand
GGGAGTTAATGCTTACTGTTTCTACACTATCTTGTAATATAGTGACACGTTCACTGTTATTTTCCTTTGGTGT
The DNA here is from genome assembly GCF_001457755.1 of Trypanosoma equiperdum. Classification (NCBI taxonomy): domain Eukaryota; phylum Euglenozoa; class Kinetoplastea; order Trypanosomatida; family Trypanosomatidae; genus Trypanosoma; species Trypanosoma equiperdum. Next base: position 7,483 of record NW_027123399.1, on the reverse strand, counting down.
TATGATACACTCCACTGCCTTCTATTATTCCTCAATTTGCTGCTGCTTTTGTAACTTTTGCAAGGTTTTTTTTCGGTCATCAGCTGTATGTTTTCTCAAAGCATCGCCAGTTGCACTAATTTTTGTGCGAGATATGCTTTTGACCATATTAGGCGCTTTTACGTGGCTATAATCGCCGTATCACATTGCTGTCCATTTATGATGATGCTTATATGGAAATAATTCAATCTTCAAATGGTTTGTTGGAGCATACAGGTAATGGTAGGGTTAGGCACCTTCCAGTTTCATTGCTTCATTATGTTAGTTGTAACGACCCAAGTGGGCTGTACGCTCCTCTCTGTCACTCTATGACTATTTCCTTTCTTAATCTCCTTGTAAATAATAGTGTGCATCGCCATATTTGTGTTTGAAACTGCGCAAATTTCCTCTCCATATTCAGCCTTTTATCTTTCGACGTTTTATGTGCTATCATTTCTCCCGCTTTTCCTCTTACTTACTATCCAACTAACTCACTTACCCCCACTGTGACCTCGGCATTGATTTGAATACTTTCATTTTTGACTTCCAGTCGATTATTATCATTGCTGTTCTTATTATAATATTAGTATATACACTTAAAACACTCTCCTATCATTATTACTATTACTATTTTCATTTTCATTTTCATTATAATTATTAATATAATAACCCTAATTACTATCTATAAAATGAACTGTAGTATACCTAATTTTTACTCTCTGTTTATCCTTATACCTTACATCCATAGAAACTTTTATACCAAATTTTCAATAATTTTTATATTTACAAATTTTTCACTTCTTTTCATATTTACATTAGAAAGTGTCAAAGCATATTAAATGTTTTCAATTTTATAAAATTGGATGATAATAGAAAATTTCACGAATCCAATAAATTTCATAAAATTGAGCAAAATATTTTAGTATTTATAATTCTTAAAATTATACAAAACCAACAAAAGCAACAGCCATCAGAGCTAATTTCTTATGGGCGAGAAAACTGAAATCTTTGCACTTTCCTTCAATTCATTTATAAACCGCTTTCTTTTCTGACGAAATATCACCTTTTACTACAGCTCATGCCTCAGGAGTTTGTGCTGCGGTGCACCTAGTTTTTCTCCTGTATCTCCTATTGTTACTTGCTGGGTTGTCTGTTCAACTACTCTTTTTGTGTTTACTTCCCACTTGCCTGTTTTCTCCCATTTATATTCGCAGGTATACTTGCATTTTGATTTCTCCGTTATGCTTCTACACTCTACACCGGTGTTGGTGGCATGGCGTGCGGCTGTATTCTTGGTCTGTGTCTTACTGGGCTGCACTTCCACGAGTTGTCCGGTGGCAGCTCTTTTGTAGGTGTCTTCAATTGGTTTTTTCAATTACCTCCATTTTCTCCAGCGTGGTGTGCAGCATCTGATTCTTTTTCGTTGCTTCCTTCAGATGTTTTGCTGCTTCGTTGAGTGCAGCTAGCCATCATAAGGTATATAATGTTTTGCCGCAGCTTTTGTTGAAGTATTCATCATATACTGTGCATGTTTTTGTAGCTTGGCCGTCGCAGTCTGTGCCATCACCTGCTTTTGATGCTCCTAGGAAAGTCTTGATTTGTGAAGCACTGTTTTCTATTGTCAGTGCTGCTGTCTATTCTGCGATTGCCGCTCTTATTCCATCTGGTGTTGGCGGTTGGAGGTCTCTTTCACAGCATAAGGCTTTTAGGGCTGTCCAGTCCGTGTCGATGGCTGCGCTACCGGCAGTCCTTGTGGGTGTGTAATACTGTGAACATTCCTTTGTGGTTGCTCCGCCGTCTCCACAAAGACACATGAAATCTCCTGCTATTGATTTTGCCTCATTTGTCGGCGGCAGTATGTGGTGTTGCTGTTGTTCAGGCCTGTCGACACGCCGACGGTCGGTTTCATCGTTGTTCCTTTGCCGCAATAAAAAGCTTTGTTAAGTTCCCCTTGTATCTGTTTTTTGCTTTGGTCTGTTAAGAATGCCTCTAATTCAGTTGCGGTTTTGTACAGCTGTTCGCCTTGCGCCGCTAGCTTCCGGATTTCCTATTGAGCTGCTGCTATCTGTTCTGATGATTTTATCTTTTGGTG
>NW_027123399.1:2831-5363 GCF_001457755.1 Trypanosoma equiperdum | reverse complement strand
CCGCCATATAAAGCTTTGTTAAGCTCGCTTTGTATTTTGTTTTGGTTTGGATCCGTTAAGAATGTTTGGAGCCCGTCGGCCGTCGAGAACAGTTGCTTACTTTGCGCTACTACCTTTGGGATCTCTTCTCGAGCTGCTGCCATATGTTCTGGTGATTTTATCTTTTGGTAGTATCCCTCCGAACTCGTTCGTATGTTGAGTTCTTTTGCTTTTTTTGGAGCTGCGCACCACTCTTCCCATTTTGTTTCTCCCTCTGACTTCTCTGTTGTCTCTTTGTCGGTGCCCGTAAGTTTACAGGAGGAATTTGTGTTTTCATCGTCTGTGAATAGATTTTTCAAGCTTCTTTCTGCCACAGACATGTTTATAGCATCTACCTTTTCCTGTATACTGCTGAGTGTTGGCGCTATTGTTGGTATTGTATAGGTTCCCGTCGCAGCTCTAAATAGTTCACACATCGCGCGATGTGGAGCCGCGCTTTCGTCAGTGGTTTCTAAAGATTTAGTTGCCGCTAACTTCAGAAGTGCGGTTGCTGCTAGCAGCATTTTTAAAGGTCATGATTGAATTTCTTTTCTAGAGCAAGTGAATGTAGTGAAACATCAGAGGTGTTTTTTGGTGTATCCGTATTGTCTTTTTTATGTTTTTTGCTTTTGTTAAAAACATCTGTTTTGCACCGTTTTTTCTTTTTAGGATTTGTTGTTTCTATTTGGATAGTTTCCATGGCGTTTAGGTTGAAGAACGTTGTTAGACTGTCATAGAGTGCATGCACGTGGCCCACCCTTCTCCTTTCTGATCATTCGTTCCGGATATGAGCACGTTATTTCTCTACTGCTTTGCTGATTTTTCCTCTGTCTTTTTTGCACTGTTTGCGGACATTGTTTCTTCTTTCCTTAATAAAGTCAGGAGGCCCATTGCGTGGCACACCGGACGCTGCTGGACCTCGCTATATCCGCATAATCCTTCTTTATTAGATGATTATGTCTTTTCTAAGCTCTGCTTTCGACTCTACTCGTAGTCTGGTTCCCTCTTTTCCTCTCCCTTAATAATATTCTTCCTTCACGGTCTTCTTCATTCTTTTTCATCCCTTTACTGCCGCAAAAGCCTTTTCATTTTCAAGTACTTCACTTTTAGCAGTGGATCTCTTCTTACCACCATTTTTATTTACTTAACAGAAAATGAACATTAACAACCCTATAATTATTATTATCACTGTTATTTCCGTTTTGCCATAACAATCCTGATTAATATTTATGAAATAAACAAGACAAACAATACAAAAATATAAAGAAAATTAGAATAGCACTCATTTCTCTTATAGAAATACTTTTTCCCTTAGTATTTTCTGGACCTCCTGTTCCTGATTTAGCTTTGCATTTGTTACCATCCGTGGCCTTTTCATTATAGTCGCAGTGGCTGCTTGGACATTCTTCAGGCGTTTTGTTTTGAGGGGTGCATTTTGCTTCTGTTGAAAACGTCTTTGAGTTAAAATCTGGTTTTGGTTGCCCTGCTGTTTCGCTGTGCTGTGGCGCTGTTATATTTAAGTCTTCTGCTGTTTGCTTCAAGACTTTAAGCTCTAGTTTCAGTGTTTTCAGAAATTTCGCGTTATCTGCGATGTTGTCAGCCGCTGCTGCCGCCTTTTTGGCTGCCTCAATCCATGCTATTACTGGTTTTTTGGGGCTGCTGATCGCTTCTTTGTAGATTACGCAAATCCCTGCGTTTGCAGCGCTTTGGCCGCTGCAGTCGGTGTCGCCGGTTCCGTCGAGGTGGCCTAGGACGAACATTTTTTTTGCGTTGCTTCCGTGTACTCCGCCTATTTTCGTGTAAAACGCTGCTAGTGCTACGTTTAGGTGGCCTGTACTGAGTTCTTGCGTCGGGGCGTAGTGCTCGCAGTTTGTCGAAAGGTGTTTGAACAATGTTGCTGCTGACTGTGCGTTGGCCCACGTGGTTACTGTAGTGATGTCGCAGTCGGGGCAGCAGACATTCGGCGGTTGGTTCTGGGTGGCCGGTAGGCAAAGGCATGTTAGGTCCCGGCGGATGCTTGTTCCCGCCTTGCTTTGCCCTGAGCTAGCGCTTCCGCAGGTATTTGCTCGGGTACCCGGGACGTCGTCCGGGTTTTGTTGTTCTTTGTCCGGGCCACCGTAAAGCGCCTTCTTAACCTCGTTGTCGTAGGTAAGCGCTTCGGCTGCGTACTTGGCTAGCTCTTCATTGTTTCGGATGGTGAAAGCGCGTTCTGCTAATGACTTTAGCTTCGCTTTTACATAGAGAGGAAGGTTTTTTCCGCCAAAGCTATCGAAAGCCGCCTTGTTACTTTCGTATTTCTGTTTGGCAGCTGCCCAGAAATCATAGTATCTTGCCCATAACTCTTTCGTCGCCTGGTCCTTTGGCTTCTTATTTTCTTCTAGGGTTTCCCACTTTTTCTCTTTGTCGATCGTTGCTGTAAAATCGTCTGGCGCCGCTGTCAGGTTCAGTGCACCAATGTGTTCGGACATGCTGGTGAGTTCATCGATTTCTTGTGGGCGCTTTGGCTTGTTCTGT
>NW_027123399.1:2165-2821 GCF_001457755.1 Trypanosoma equiperdum | reverse complement strand
TTGATGATATTGCACATTATTGCGTAAGCATCACTGTTATGGCCGGTTTCCGTGTTGCCGCTTGTAGTGCGCGTTGCTAGAAGGACATACAGAAATGCCAGTCCAATCCGAAACTTTCGAGAAGTAATTGCCATTTCCCTGGAGTACTTGAAGCAAAGAAAAGTAAGATATTGGGCTGTCTGTTCTTCTCTCCTTTTGTATCATGTAGTGGTGTTTCCGGTACACATTGGTTTTGATTGGAAGTTCCCTGCTAAAACGGGTATTACCACCATGTCATTGTCACTCGAATATTCTTGTTTTCGTGTTGGCGCAGTTTCTCACATCTTTGCTCTAAACGAATCCCATTCTTTGCCCGCCTCACCACAAATGTTTCCATGTTCAACAGCCCACTTCTTTTCACCTATGTTCAAAGTTTAAGTTTCCAAAACATTTTGGTACCAAACTTCCTTCTTTCAACCCTTTATACCAAGTAAGATTTTTTACGATCAGTTTGCCTTCTCTTTCCATGCAATCAGTTGTCCTGGAAAGCGGATAAATGGAGACTATGCAAACTACCCGCTACTTGTAATAGAAAAGAGCCTCTTCTCACAATCTAACCCAATCATTCCTCTTGCCAAAAGAAATCTTTTTTCAAGAGCTTCTTCTTGTGTAACACT
>NW_027123399.1:1103-2155 GCF_001457755.1 Trypanosoma equiperdum | reverse complement strand
ATTTCTTAAATGCCCAGACTCTTGCTATTATATTTTCACAACTAAGATATGGTTTTTTCCACTAGGATATGTTTTCAGAAAATGTTGTAATTTTTAACCATCTTCTTTTCTGTGCCCAAAATAAAAAAAGAATAACATCCTTTCACATGCTTTATTTGCATATCCTCTTCACTGAAACTTTCCACCACTTTCTGCACTATTTTGTATAAAATATACCACCGCATTCTCATACTTATTTCCATCAGTAACAATAACATCAGGCCCATCAAAATCAATTACAACATCATCATCACTTGCATTCTGATTTTCTAAAAATTCCATAATCCATCTAGGTCTCTTAATATGACTATACAAACCTCCTATCACAGTTGTAATAATTTCAATTTTACTTAGTTTGGCACTCAATATGAACCTACACCATCCTTGAGTTGCATGAGTTTGAACTACAACAACAAACAATCTAGGTTTCTTAGGAATATTCTCCGTCATTTCTGATTTGTTATTTATAATATTGAAAGGATACTGCGCTTACAAAAAATGTGATAACAACAGTAATAGAAATGTTCTTAAGGTACAAAATATTATGCCTTATTATACCTTTAAAATATGAGAGAGTTACACAAAAAACTGTAGACTCTAAAAAAACAAATGAGTTGCAACATGTACTAAATTTCACTTTTAGATAAGTTCACTATTTACATTACAAATAACACCGATCTGTGTCTAAATCTAAAAAAATTATAGTCCTTTGGGGGAATATATCACTGCAGGTGATATGGCAACTTCAATTGACCTATAGACCGCATAATGTCTCCATTTTTTCCCACTTTATCATCACCTACAGGTGTTTTATGATTCCCATTGTCATGTTTTTGTGTTTAGGCAGAGCATATTCTATCTTCGTTTATCTCTTTATTCAAGCATTTCACTTAATAATATTTTTCACGCTATTTTTTACTTACTTATAGCTCTATTTCCACTTCATTAAGCGATTCTCTTTTAGCATTACATATCGCCCTCAACACCCTAATTATAATATTAATATATACACG
>NW_027123399.1:794-1080 GCF_001457755.1 Trypanosoma equiperdum | reverse complement strand
ATTATTATTATTTTTATTATTATTATTATTATCCTTACCATTACTATCATAGTCCTATCTAACGTCCATAAAATATGCAAAATAAGAATACCATCAATTTTTCATACACTATCGCCCTTCTAATTTGTACCCATATGCAATACTCACAAACATTTTACCAAAAGTTTACTCATTTGCGCATTTCCCTCAAAAAGTGTTGAAATATAGCAAATGTTTGAAAAGTTTAGCAAATTTTAAAAGATTTTCTCATGATTGAAAAATTTCGTAAATTTAATAATTTTTTAAA
>NW_027123399.1:600-784 GCF_001457755.1 Trypanosoma equiperdum | reverse complement strand
GTTTAGCAAATTTTAAAAGATTTTCTCATGATAGAAAAATTTCGTAAATTTAATAATTTTTTTAAAATATCCTTAAAACTCTACTAAACTCGTAACGATAGAATTATAAAATCAACTTTATTATATACGAGGAAAATGGAAGAACGGCACTCGGGCTTGGGAAGTTTGCCTTTTCCATCAAAAA
>NW_027123399.1:0-590 GCF_001457755.1 Trypanosoma equiperdum | reverse complement strand
ATATCCTTAAAACTCTACTAAACTCGTAAAGAGAGAATAAGTAAAAACAACTTTATTATATACGAGGAAAATGGAAGAAAGGCACTCGGGCTTGGGAAGTTTGCCTTTACCATTAACATAATCAATCCATCCACAGAATTTAGCTTTTCCTGCTGGGATAGGACCCACTGCTGCTTCGCATTCTGGTTGGGTTGTAAAACCTGAGCACTAATTGGCTTCCGCATTTGTTGTCTCTCCTGTTCCTGCTGCTGCATTTCCTGTTCAAGCTTTGGGTTTTCATTCCTGTGTTTTTGCATCATTTTTTCAATCACATTCTGGGCATTCTTCTGCAGTTTTGTTATTTAGTTTTCATTTATTCTTTTCCTCTGGTGTAGGTTGGTACTTGGTTTTGTGGTTTATTTTTGGACATGGTGATTATGGAGCCCAGCATTAAAATTTTTTACATCTACTGCCGGATCTGTTGTGGCATGGTGATGAGCGCACATCGGCCTGCTGTTGGTGCCGTTGGGTGCTCGTGGACTGTGGTCGGTACGGCTAGATTGTTGGGCCGCGCAGTGGTCGGCGCAGGCCGCTGCGACGGTTGGCTTTAG
>NW_027124183.1:0-2543 GCF_001457755.1 Trypanosoma equiperdum | reverse complement strand
GCAGTCTTTCTCTGGTTTCCCTTTGCATTTCTGTGTTGTTGCTTCAGTCCCTCCAGTTTGAGCTTGTGTTGTAGGGACACCATTTGCTGTGGCTTTTGTTTCGTTAAATTTGCACTTTTTGGTGCCATCAGTTTCTGTTTCGTAACTGCATTTTGGATCAGCATTGCATTTTTCTTCACCAACTAGCTTATTACAAGCATCTTCTGCTGCTTTGGCTGCAGCGTCGCTCTGGTTCGCCTGTGTTGCTTTTTCTTGTGCTTCTTTTATTTCCTTGTTTAAGCCTTGTACCTTCTGTCTTGTGTAATATAACAGAACCTTGTTTAGTTCGTTTACGTCGGTTATGTCGGCAAGTTTTTTGATCTCGTTGGTTTGCGTCGCATCTTTTGCGACATCTTTCTTATCCATGGCATCCCAGAGTTTTTGCGGGTAAAAGTCCTTGCCATCCTTGAATATCTTGTCGAGGTTCTTGTAGTCGTCTTCTTTGTCTGTAGCCTGGTCGTATTTGCCTTCCTTCTGTAATACATAGTTTTTAATTGCTGATTTGGTTTCAACTGCGCCTGCCAAGGTTTCCGCGGCCGGCCGCGTATAGCCGGCTTCGATCGCTTGTCTGCAGCCATCAGCTTCCTTGTAAGCTTCCCACAATGAATAATATGGGCTGGTTTTTGTTTTCGCGTCATCTCCGGGGTCTGTTGCCAGCGAGTTCAGCTTCGCGGTGCCTTCAGCGGTCATCGCCATGTTCCTTCTCATATAGCCAGCAGCGTATGGCACCGGTTCTGCTAGGTTGCCGTCGTTTACTACGTCGGCGGCGGTCGTGCTCAGCAGCTTGCATTCTGCGTTGCTGCTGCCGCCTACGTCCGCCGCTACTGTGAGGCCGTTGCTGTCGGTTAGTTTTGGGAAACCTGATAGTGTTAGCTGCGTTGGTTTGCTTTCCGTCGTTGTTATCTCTGCTACTGCGAGCTGGCACTTAGCGGATACGGCAGCAACCGTGTCTGCTATGGACGCTGCGTCGTCGGCCGTACTCTTTGAAAGGCAGCCGCGGGCGTTGGTCGTTCCCCTGTGTGCAGTCATGACCTCTAAGAATTCCGCGAGTCGGCCGTGTAAGTAACCTGCTTTTGCTGCAAGTGTAGCTGCCGCTAGTTTGCATTTACCGCCCTTGTCTGCGACCTGAGTTTTATCGGTCTGTATGGCGGCGATTGTCGCCGCTGCTGCTGCTTGCAGTTTGGCGTTTTCGCTCCGCGATAGTAGCACTTGCAGTCGAACCTGGTCGGCTTCGCTTCTGTATAGGTAAGTGTCGATGTCGAGATTTAGTTTGTGAGCCATGCCGTACAGTTTGACTGCGTCCTTTGTTAGCAAGCACAGCGGCTCCCAAGCCGCATACTTAATCGCGCCTTTGGTCTCGGCTTCCGCCTGTCTGCTGTGTAAAACGTGGCAAATAATTACGCACGCTGCTAGGGCTGCCGGCACGTGCATTAATTAAATCCGTTTTTTATTGGACTGTGCCAAAAGAGAAAAACAAAGACATTAGCTGGGGTAATAGCTTTTGGGAAAGTTTATTATCTATCTTTATCGCCGCTTTCTTCAGATAATTAGAATATCAGCTTGAGCCGTCTTTCACCATTTTTAGTGTGGTGAATTACACTTATATAAATTAAAATAACAAACGCAAAATTTAAAAAAAAATAAATTAATCTATCGTGGAGCTGGTTCTCACTACAGCTTGGCCCATCTATTTTGTTTCTCTTTTCGCCGCTGCGGCCACTTCGCACAGGTGGTTCAGTGCTTTTTTAATTTTATAAAAGATTAGTTTTCCTATTCTGAGAAATATATCCTCATTCAACTCAGTAACCACGGCTACTCTTCGTTGTCTTACTGCAATTTTTGTAGTTGGTTGTAGGAGTGCACTCCTTTCAAGCACTTTCCTTTTCTTCCATTTACTTTGTTTACTCTTGTTTGACTTGAAGCTGGTTATTGTCAACAACTGAACATTAGAATCCGTCATCAGACAACGAAACATAGACGCCACCACCACGGTAAAATAATATATCCATTTTGAAGTGGAATACGGTGCATTATCTCCTCTTTCTCTTCATGTATTATTTTCCCTTTTTCTGCGGAAGTTGTTGACAATCACATTATTTTATTCCATACTTTTGTTAATTTTACTATACTTACTGCCACTCTTTAACAGGATGGTGATTCCATTTCGAGTATAACCTTCTTCTACCTGCTTGTTTATGATTATATCTATTGCCACGCTTATGTTTAGAACCGAGAATATTCGATCTCGTTTTCTGAATTTTACTTTCTGTTTCTCCTTTAACAATATTGAGAGCGTTATCCCTCTCTCACTTACTTACATTGCATCTCTGTAAGTATTTTAAGCGCTGCTATTTTGTTTATACAATTATTATCTGCTGTTGAATTCATCATGATATTCGTACATACACACTCACCAAAAACTCTCCCACCATTATCCTAATCATTATCATTATCATCATTATCATTATTACTGCTCTTATTATAATATTCGTATATACACACTC
>NW_027123724.1:3162-3462 GCF_001457755.1 Trypanosoma equiperdum | reverse complement strand
ATTATAATATTCGTATATACGCACTCACAACACTCTCACCGTTTTATGCTAGAATATGAAATATTATATTTGTACATTTATACTGTTATATTTAGTATTTTCAATCTCAGTACCTATTCAAAAAGAAGCAACGGCAAATATAACACAGAATGATCCTAAGAAACACAGAGTGTTTGTCGTTGTCGTTCAAACTCACGCAACCCAAGGATGGTGTAGACTCATTTTGAGTGCGAAACTAAGCAATATTGAAATTATTACAATTGGGCTGGGAGGTTTGTATAGCCATGTTAAAAGGCCCAA
>NW_027123724.1:848-3152 GCF_001457755.1 Trypanosoma equiperdum | reverse complement strand
TGAAAATGCTGTGGAATATTTTATACAAAAAAGTAAAGAAAGTGAAGAGAAGTTTGGTGGAGAAGATATAGTCAAGGAGAAGCAGATATCTCCTCTATTATTCATGAAAACATCATAGTGTTAAGCACCCCAATTAGACTTAATTTTAAACTCAGATCACAGGGAGCATATGGAGAGATGTGCGTGGTTTTTTGCAGCAACATACCAAGCAGAGGACCAAAGAAACCTAACGCACTTACTTAAGTGGCCTGAAAATCAAAAAGCATACTTGAATGGAGGTGAAATAATAGCAAGAGTTTGGGCATTCAGAAAGTTTGAGAAAGCGTTTAATGAAATGCTTATAATGAGCGATGAATGGTGGTCGGAGCAGAGCATTTACAAGCCGTTATTTCTTTGGAGTGTGTACAGAGAGACTAATGTAGGAAAAAGACTTCTTTTACCAAGAGGAATGATTGGATTGGATTACGAGGATCGATTCTTTTCCATACACGTCAGTGGCGCCATTGGACAAGCTGCATTCCTTCATCTAGCAGTCGACGCCTTCTCTTATAAGGAAAAGGGCAAAGGAAATTATGAAAAACTTAACTTGGTACGCACCGTTTGAGACCAAGAGATTTATAAGTCATAATCTAGGGAAACTGCAAACTTATGCAGTATCCGGAAAGAAGTTGGATTTTAAATATTGAAATATTTGTGGTGATGCGTTTAAGGAGGGGGATTTATTTAAGACTAAGAAAATATAAACGAGATGTTGGAAAAACTTCTTCAAGAAATGCCGACTACAAAAGTATGGAACCGCGCGGCGCCAGCCAGCGGATGACTCTCAAAATCTACATACATAGCATGTAAACAAAACGGCTATGAGTGGCGAAAAGAAGCGGTTTAGAGCATAGCGCTCACTGCTTTTCAACCATAAACCAATGCTCTCTGATCCGATTTTGCAGGAGTTTTCTTTTCAGGATAGTACCAAGGAACGTAAATAACACCAAGCACCGTTAGCCGCCAACAACAGACAGAATTGCGGCAGGCGACCAAACACTATCCCGCAGAAAAAATGTTTAAAGCTGACAAAGCTGAAAAATCAGCGATGCACAGCACCGACAACCTGCTTCTGCTTCTGCTTCCGGCTCTAGTGACAGCTGCAAAACACACGTCGGCAGCGGCCGGCGACGCCCAGGCAGAATTCCTAGCCTTATGCGACGCCTGGAGAGTGGCCAGCAAGGGGCAACTAGCAGCGTTCAAAACACCAGCCGAGGACACGAACTATCTCGAAATACTTTATTATAATGCGAGCATTGCCGACGACAAATGAAAAGCCTTGCTAGACACGCCTGAACCCCAAGGCAAGTGGGAGCAGATGAAAGAGAAGCTCAAAGCGGAAGAAAACAGGCTAGACTGGAAAGACAAGTGGGAAACATGGCGGCAGCACAGGAAGCATACAAAAGAGGCCGGCAGTGGAAAGTGGCTAGAAAATAATCCGCTAAAACAGAAAGGTCCTTTGGTCGCGCACTCGCGCCATGCCATAAAAAAAATAGCGCACGCGGCAGAGCAGCTAGCCGCTAAACTCAAAGCGGAACCGGCCGACGAAGCAGGCGGCATGATACAGCAAATAAACACGGCGCTAACAACGGCGATGTGCGGCAGTGACGCCGACTTCAAGTACGACGCAGTGAGCAAGGCGTGCAAAAAAGTTGGCGCCATGGGAGACAAGGCAGCGGCCTGCGCAGCGGCCAAGAATGGACTAGCTCTAGGACACGATATAGTGTGTATCTGCTCAGACAGCGGCGAAGACGCGTGTGGCCCCACAAACAGTCGGAACACAGCGTTAGGTACAGGAGGCGGGAGCAGCGGCGATCGGATCAAGGACACAACGGCGCTGTGCCCAAACAAGGCCGAGGTAACGGACCTGGAAGCAGAGATAACAGCAGCATTAGCGACAGTGCAGGCCCTCGTAGCAAGGAAAAAGCCAACCACAAGCAACATGATCCTAGGAATTTCCTCGGGCACAACATGCACAGACTCCGCCAATGACAACTGCGTCGACTACGCGGCGCACTACCAAGGCAATGATGGCGGCTTCAACAAGGTGCCATGAGTAAAACAGCTGCGGATAGCTGCACAAAAATATCAAAAATACAAAGAGGAGACAATAAGGCGGACACATATTAAGGCAAACCTACAAGCCCTACAAGAAGAAGCAAACCTAGAATATACAAAGGAGGACATACTGACCTTAGCTACCGCAGGCACAGAAGCCTCGACACCCAAATCGCTAAGCAGCCAGGACCGGCAGCGGTGCCAAAA
>NW_027123724.1:0-838 GCF_001457755.1 Trypanosoma equiperdum | reverse complement strand
CAAAACAAAACCCCAGCAGAATGCCCAAGCGAGCATTGCGTTTATGATGAGAAGGCTACAGATGGTAACAAATGCAAACCTAAAGCAGGAGCAGAAAACCCAGCAGCAGGAGCAGGAAATGGAGCTTCAGGGGACGGAGCTGCAACTGGATGTGCAAGGCACCGAAGTGATAAGACTGCCTGTGAGGCTGACAAAACAGGAAACAAGCAAAATTGTGCATTGAAAAAGGGTAAAGATTGTGAAGACTACAAGGAAAAAGAAATGTGCCGAAATTGTAGTTTCCTTGCCAATAAGAAATTGGCTTTGAGTATGGCTGCTGCTATGGGTGTTGAAGCATTTTAGTATTTTACAGTTTTAAGGATTTAAAAATTTTTATATTAATCTATAAATTTCCCTAGTGACACCGGCCACCCCACTGTGGTGCCAGGGTCTATTACTCCCTCCAGGAGGAAGCCAAGTGCACGCATTATACCCGGTCTGGCAAGATTATAGCAGGCAACGGGCTTTCGGCGACCAGAGAAGAGCAGGCAGAAGCATCGGCACTGGGGAGTGAAGAAATTTATTAGAGTGCTCTCCTGCACGTGTAAGCGTGATTCAATTGGAATACATAGGCTTCTATTACTTTCACCGCTTATTAAGAGAGAAGTTTAACAGAAATCCTGTTCCATCATTCGTGGAGCTCAGTGAAATGCTGGGGTCTCTCCCAGGCGAAGCGGATCGCCTTAGAAAAGAAGGTCCACGAGGATACGGCAGTCTTCTGTCTATCGCAGCAGACTCACTTTGCAGCAGAAGAGTGCCTCGCATTGAAAATCAGTATATATGAACACATGGGGATAGC
>NW_027123636.1:8473-8763 GCF_001457755.1 Trypanosoma equiperdum | reverse complement strand
TTCCCCCGATGAGACGGTGTACTGGACCCTGGCACCACGTTGAAGTGGCCAGCATCGCCAGGGAGTAAAGGAAACAACTACAGGCAAAGACAACCCTTCATCAGCTGCGAGTGGCGCTGGAAGCATCGAATTCAAAGTTCCGACATCGCAGTGGACGCCGCAGCGTGTGCCAAACATAAACGCTAAACACGCGAAGTTTAACTCCTAGGCAACGGAAGCTATCCTAGAAAATGTCAACCTGTACAAGCTCGCAGCTAATCAATAAGGTTCGTCGACAACAAAGCAAGCAT
>NW_027123636.1:5689-8463 GCF_001457755.1 Trypanosoma equiperdum | reverse complement strand
AGCGCCGGAAAATGCACTGCAGCCGACGCCCAGACCGGCATGGCTGGACCCGACAGCAGCAATATATATATGTGTTCGGCGGAGCAGTATTCGTCACAGCAGCGACAAAGCACGTGAACGGCGGGCAAGAAAACTACAACAAAGCAATTTCTTCAAGCAATGAAGAAGCCAAAGACGACGACTATGTCAAAGCCACGCTCAAAGTCACGTTAGCACTACTGAAACGGTGGCCCTCGGAGATAGAAACATTCGATCCCAACTCCCTAAACAACAACAAGGACAATTCTGAATTCAAAGCAGCAGCAGCTTACCTCTTTTCCTGTATAGACTATGAGAAAGAAACCACAAAGAAAACATCAGAACTCCAGACAACAGTTACAAACACGTACAGCAAAATTGAAAGCTTAAAAAAGACATTCTGGGATGAAATCGAAAATTTACCACTGCAGCAAGCGACCATTAGAAAAACAAATTGAACGGCAAACTACAAACTGTGCAAACTGCATCACCATCGACGGCACTGATCATGCAGGAACTTATCAACGCTTTAAAAAAAAACAGGATACAAGAATGGCGGTGCTGCCACCTCTACACGGAAGGGAGGCACAGGAGACCAAACAGTAGACAAGAAAGACGGAGACAAAACAATAGGGGCAAATTTCTCTAGTTATACAACGCAAGATGCCTTTACAACAGTAAAGAATTGCAAATGGAAGAATAGTGCATGCAATGATTTCAGTTTTCACGTAAATAAAAAATTTGCTATAGTTGATGCTTCTTTTGTTAGTTTCATTTCACTTTAATAACCTTTTATCAATTATATGGAACTTTATAGATATTTGTTAGGGTAATAATGATAATAATAATGATGATGGGAGAGTGTTGTGAATGTGTAAATTACAGGAGATAGAATGGCGCATTTGTGGAGACCCAGAGGACTAAAAAGGAATAGGAGATAACAAAAATACTCAACGTCATCAAAACTCAATGCTTCTGAAAACTGTATACAAGAAGAGATAGGCACACAACTAGGCATCTGGCATACGAAACAAAGCGCCCCCGACGGGAAGTAGACAACAAAAGATAGAATAGCAATGTACCGGCAACTTCTTTTGTTAGCGATTTCCGTTCTTCAGACGCCAAAAAGCAGAGCAGTGACCGCAAATGACCCTGTAGCGGCCTCCTGTATCACCTACATCTGCAAAGAACACAGGTAAATCGACAAACTCAAGGACCACATATCCAACAAAATCTCCGTGCTCAAACAGGCCATCATACAACAGGCCAGCGACGCGCGGAACTACCGCCTAGCGGCGGCATCAATGGTTAACGCAAAGGACCTGTGCCTTTTCAGAGGGCTGGAAGCGCTCTCAAGAAAAATGCTAGAAGAAAATGAAGAAGAACTAAACAGAGTCAGTCCGGTACTAGACGAAGCTGTAAAGGAGCTAGCAAGCCAACAGACCCTGCTATCAGCAGCCCTTTCGCTGCAGAAGCTGACGCCATTGACAGCAGCAACGGGGCACACGGCGAAAAACACCGGGCACACTGCCACAGTTTAGTTCGGGCCCGCAATGAGCGGCCAGGCACCGTGCACGCTGCACACGGCGACTGCACCGGTAACTTTCACGCAGGGGCAACCGGAACCGCAGCAACTATTCGAAATAAAATTGCTTGACGAAACCAAACTGAACAAGCTAGTGCCCCTGACTCAAGCCGTGCTAAAGCACGCGGCATCATGTACACAGCAGGCAGCAACGGCCCTAGCCACTGCACTAAACAACTGCGCCTGGGGCGCAGGAGCGGCCATAACGTTTTCAGGCCCCAAAGCCACGTACGCGGATGCCACAACAAAAGTAAAATTTTTCGCCTCAAACGAAGCAGAAACCACCTGCGACGAATCGCTTACATACCAGGAAGGCGATGAAAAGGCACTGAAAAAACTAGGCCGGGCGATGTGCAGCGCCCTAGCCGTCAATGTCACAACGCAAGAACTGAACTCCCCAAGCGGTCCAGTCTTGAAAGATAATCACCATCTTCGGACTGTGCTAAGGAACTGTTATGCCGACCACGACAACGTGGACGACGTAACCGACGATGACGAAGCCAAAGCACTAATAAGCTTTGTAGAAACCGCATATGGAAAGAACAATGACGAATTCAAAGAGAAATTCCAGGAGAAGGCAAAAACAACCAGTATAAAAACGCGGCACAAAGGTAAGGTAGAAAGCAAGCCTATTTCCGAAATACCCCCAACAAGTGCAGCGATGACTCAAGCTCTAAGCCAAATGGAAGAAGAACAAATCAAAAGGGAAGTTGCGACAGCAAAGAAGAGCACAAACACATCAACAGCTGATTCCAAAAAAGAAGAAAAATGCAAGGGTAAACCGCAGGGTGGGTACAAAGATGAAGATGAGTGTGAATTTAAAGATGGGGAGTGCAAAGTTAAAGTGAATACCGGTACGGAGACAAATGGTAAAGCAAACACCACAGGAAGCAATTCTTTTATCATTAACAAGATCCCTTTTTTGCTTGCATTCTTGCTTCTACAGATAAATTTTCGAAAAGATTAATGCTTAATTTAGTAAAATTTATAAAATTTTTATCTTTGGGGGGAATTTCATAAAATGTAGTAATAATTCTAAAATTTAATATATTCTAGCAATTTTTAATGGAAATGTGAAAATTAGTAAAATTTTAGAGAAATTGGAAAGTTTCGTTTTTTCAAATAAAATAGTTAGGGTTATAATAACGATGATAATAATAGAAGAGTGTTG
>NW_027123636.1:3201-5679 GCF_001457755.1 Trypanosoma equiperdum | reverse complement strand
ATGATAATAATAATAATAGGAGAGTGTTGTGATGTTTGTACTGATATTAGAATAAGAAGAGTGGAAAGTAAAAGCATAACTTAGATAAAGGTAGTTAAAAAATTGATGAAGCTTAGTGGGAATAAGTGAGTGAATTGGGATGTTAAATGAAGTAAGATATGAAGAAAAAATATGTAATAAGCGCATGTTTTTACACTAATATTAAGACTGTCCTAAATATACACGAGAAGTTGGGGAAAGCAATCACGGAAAGGCAGGGTCAAGTGCACAGTACACATATCATCACTGAGGTAGCTGTAGGGATTAAAGTAGTGGATTAAAACAAAGGAAAGAAAATAAACAATTAAAAAAGAGAGTACATGATAACAAAAAAGCACAAAAAGAAAATAATATATCAGGATAAGAAAATGATTCTCTATAGCTCACTGTAAAATAGTTTTTACAGTGTAAATATTACTTTGAATTTTTCAATGTGATAGTGAATACTAATATTCAGCTGTGAAAAAGTACAAAATATATAAGCAGATACAGTAGAAGTTGGAGGGAGGGATTCATAAAGTGTGTGATAACATCGAGGTCTTCTTTTTTCTAGGATATAATAATAATAATGGCCAACGCTTGGTGTAGAACAATATTATATTATTGGGAGGGGAATTTTAAACAAGGAGTAACATTGAATGACCGAGGACGCCAAAAAAAGAATAAAGAGGTAAAAACTATCTAAAGTCTCGCTTATATAAACTTAGAAGAGAGTTTAATGTAGAAAATAATAGAAAGCAAAACTCCACTAATTCCATACCGTTGTACAGAGGAGAAGTTAACATCATTCAGTGATCGAATGACACATCTCAAGAAAGAGAGCCAACCTCATTTAATTTAGGGTATTAAAAGGTTGCAGCATGCAAAGAAGCTGAATGAAGGCCACAAGTCAGCCATAATACATAGAAGAAACGGAAAACTAACCGCATCCGCGAGAAACAGCAGCTGTACCGGGTTGTTTCACTAGTATGTAATATATAATTACCATCAAGCAGCATCACCAACAAATAGTGAGGTTTGTACTTTTAGGTATAGAAATATGCGCTGTTTTTAAAGGAGGGAAGGCTGGACGTGTGGAGGATTAGTATGTATTCAATATATACAGACCGTTACGGATTGAAATTAATGTGAGAGTGTTCTTGCAAAATAACATTTGCATCTTCTTGAAAGTTGGTTTCATAAAGTTTGTATGCTTTGCAAACGAAACGTTTCGAGCGACTCTGTCGGTAAAGCGACGACCATAAAGCTTCATATAAATGTTATTTGTGATACACATACAACCGTGGCTTTTGTATCCGTGAATACTCACATTAATTACAGGTATACTCAAAGGAGACATAATGTTGCTTATTCTTTTCGCTAACTCACACCAAGCTAGCAAATAGCGGCTGATGCGTTCTTTACTTCAAACCATCTTGACTGTGGCAGCTTTGTTTGTGGCAGCAGCAGCGATACACAAAGCGGAGGGAAACCCAGGTCAGGGGATACACGAAGATGATTTTAATCCTTTATGTGTTGTGTCAGACGAGCTAAAAAAGTCAGAAGGTTACGCCAAACATCTAATATCGGAACTTGACGCGGCGGCGTCAGTAGGAATCAAACAAGCACTAAGACTCAAGATATATGCCGAAACACTGTCTACGGCAACACAACGAACCAAGCTGAGGACCCTGGCCAGCGCGTACCTAGACTACAGCCTGACAGAATTTTCGAAAGGAGCCGGCAACTGTAAAACGGCGATCAAGTATACGGCAGCAGCAAATTACGTCGCAGCTGGTGTAGACACGATAATGGATCTGCTAATCGGAGCGGAGGCAGGCGCAGCAGGCGGCACCGGCGCGTGCACTCGGACAGGCGCCGCCACATCGTCAACAGCCAAACCAAAGTCACAGCTAAATCCGGCGTGCACAGCACGCTACACCAAAGACAGACCACACAACCCATCAGCAAAACCAGAAGCGGCGAATATAAAGCTGAGCGGAGCGCCGGGAACAGCTCTAAGCGCAAGCGGACACGACACGTGCGCACTAACAAGCACGCAAAGTGACTGTCTCTTTCACAGCGGCCATGTCAATACCGGCACAATCAGCTTCCTCAACGGACTAGTAGGTTTAAAAAAGAACGGCCTGACAACCAGGGCGTTTGACCCTTCTACGGCACAGCAGACAACCCACCTTGCTCTTTTCACGGCAAAAACAGCGCTGCAAACACTAAACGGCCTAGAAGGCAAAGCAGGCGCAGCCGCGGGTAACAAAAGTACGGAACAGCTCGCAGCTCTAGCGACCCTAGCAACCCACGCAGCAGCATCACAAGGAAAAAAAGACAGCGACGGCGCAGAGCTCAAAACCCAGGAATTTGGCGAAACAGGCGCCAAAATTAATCAAGCGTTGTGGCATGTAGTGGAAAACTTCGAAGTCGCAAGAGAAGCTTTACCAGATT
>NW_027123636.1:0-3131 GCF_001457755.1 Trypanosoma equiperdum | reverse complement strand
GCGTATTGAGTGACAAGGGTAAACAAGCAGCAAAAGAAGCAGAAAGTCAGGCTAAAAAAGTTGAAAAAACCACAAACACCACAGCAAGCAATTCTTTTGTCATTAACAAGGCCCCTCTTGTGCTTGCATTTTTGCTTATATGATAAAAAAATTAAAGAATTTTGCTCAATTTTGTGAATTTTTTGTGATAGAATTTTAGAAATCTGAAATATTTGATATATTTTAACACTCTTGTAAAACCTATGTGAAATGTAAAAAAATCTGAAGTATTAAAATTTTTTATCATAACAGTCTATAGATCTAAAACATTAGGTTGAAAGGGTATGAATAATTAGTGACAATCTTCTTTTGTTTGTTTTGTAAAATAGTTAGGGTTAACATAATAATACTAATAGTAATAATAGTGATAATAGTGATATTGAATAGTTCTGTTGGGGTGTTAAAATAGTAATATCATAATAAAAGCAGTGGTGAAGAATAAATTTACAACCGAATTTGAAGGTTGTAAAACAAAGTCAGGTGTGGAATGGAAGTAAGTAAGTTAGTGTGACGGTGACGGTGACTACAGGAATATTCTTATAAAAGGAAATGTAGAAAAATAGAGGATGATGAAGATGGAATATACGCAACAGTAAACGCAGAAATGACCAATGTAGTTTCGTGGGAAAGAACATGTAAGAAAAGAATATCAAAAAGACGCAGCGCAGCTACACAGGAAATGTAGCACCTCTGTTGTATACAGTGGTATAAAAGGGAGAAGCTACTGACTTCAAAAGAAAAGAAACGGATAATCAAAAAAAAGAGAATAAGAAACCGGTGATGAAAGCATGCAGAAGAGTTTTATGAAGTACAGAAAGTTTCAAATTATATTCTGTCTCTCCACTAATGTTTAAAAAGTAAACCTTTGAAAATTTTATGTGACAGATCATTCGTAATAGTATATACAATGACAAACCATTGATGGATCGCATCAAGAAACTTCAAAGTAAAAGTTCACAGTCAGGGCCGCAGTTTCAAGAAAAGAGGGAATTTTCGGCGATAACCCAGGATAACAGTGCGAACAGACAGTGTTATACCGTCATCAAAGATGCATTCAAAGAAGAGTAGTCACCATGCAATAGACGCATACACAGATAATAAATAATAGAATCTACAAATATGTATATATATGTGTAGAATGCTATAGATAATATCTTAAAGCCGATATTGTTTTGTTACGGGGCATACTATTTTACTTATAACTGCTTTCTGGAGAAGCAGTGGTTATTTCACCCCTTTCAGACACAATATCCTGTCAAAAGCACTAAGAAAAGAAAAATAACGTGCAGCATGTCACTCGGGAAGGAAGCACATATCACAGAAATACGAGATAGCTCTTTTAGATGCATAGATGCAACTTTATCGCATGCAAAGAGACCTTTATCTTTTTTATTTGTGATTTGGGTCTTTACAAATGTAAAAGGATTGCCAACACTGCACCAGGACAAAACGATCGTTACAACGCCGTTACACGCAGTAGATTATTTGAGAGAACTTGCAGCCAACGAAATGTCGATAATAACAGCAGCATCAACGAAGGCGCAACAAGCAATGGACAAAGTTGCAAAGTTGCAGCTAGTGGTGGCAGCAACGAACGGCATGCGATCGGAAACAAAAAGCCTGCTGGCTCCGGCAATCTCGGCAGACCCAAGTAAACTGTTGGACAAAATAAACTAACCCAAGCAAACTATATTTGAAGCGGCAGAAGCCCACAGACTTGTCGGGTAGATGGAAGAAATTCACAACCTATCCACCGCCGCTATCCAAGACTCAGCGCACGTGACAACATCAAACGCGTACCAAGAAACAACTACTCCAAGATAAAATCAGCAGTAACACCGACCAAACACGGTGCCTGCATGAAAGACGAGTCAAACATGTAACCGGCATCCCCAAAAGCAAACGATCCAGCAGACGGAACCAACTCGATAACGCTAATCGCCCTAAAAGCTAAAGCTGTGACAAACAGCGCAGCGAACACCCCGTTAACTGTCTGCGGCTGCACCGCTTGCACAGGCAAACGGTCATCTTCGCAACAATGCGTGTCAACGGAAAACACCAAGGTAGCTGTGGTAGGCGGCAGCTTCTTCGAAGCGAAAAAGGTGACACTCAACCGACAAGCGGCAGACAACACCGCAGACTACTCATCGTCAAACGAAGACGGCGCCGTACCATCGCCAGCAATAATAAAAAGGGAACTCGCCAGGGCCGCAGCACTAGAAAAGGTTATGTCAGAGCTTTCCAGCCTGACGATCAACCTAGACCTGAAAACGATAATAACAAGTAACGGAATCAAGGAGAAACTAGCGCAGGTCATAGACGGTGAAAAAGCGAAGTACGCCGATTCCACGAAAACCAAAGTGGATAACTTACAAAAGGAAGCCATTGGAGAAAATGGCGAAGAACTGAAAAACACAGTAGATAAGTCGCTTGAAGAACTAACACCACAAAAAGCTGCCGTCGGAGGGAATGGAGACAGACAGCTGAAAACAATATTATCACCACAAGATATCGCAGATGCTACGACTTATTACGCCGTTCGCCGTTTCATTGACGAACGGGAAAAAAAAAAGAAAAAACAAGCTGGTTCCTCATGTCCATCAAAAGCAGACAAATTAACAGAGCCATCCAAATCAGCAGACGAATGCAAGAAGCACTTAACAGAGAAACCCTGTAAAGATGAAAAAGGTTGTGTTTTTGATGATAAAAAACCGGAGGGCGAAAGATACTTTCAAAAGCTGAAAACGAAAAGAAAGATGAAAAATCGTTTTGCAGCAATTTGAGAGTTTCTGTTTCTCATCTATTTGCTGCTTTTGTTATTTTTGTAGTGTCTTGAAAGTGTAGCATTTTAAGGATCTTTTTTGAAGTTTATGAAGTTTGTAAAGTATATGAAATTTGATATATTTTAACAATTTTTGTAAAACCTTTTAAAATCGTTGAAATATTTGAAAAAATTGAAATTAAAAAAAAGTGTGAAATTTTAGTAAAATATGCGTAATAATAGCGTATTGGTACAACTTAGTGTAAAATGGTTTACACAAAATAGAGTGCTATTCTAATTTTGTTTACATTCTCTCTTGAATGTATATTTT
>NW_027124715.1:2676-3894 GCF_001457755.1 Trypanosoma equiperdum | reverse complement strand
ATTCAGGAAGAAGCTGTTGGACAGAGATTTGTTTTGAAGAGAGGAATGATTGGATTGGATTATGAAGACAGATTCTTTTCTATTCCACATAGTGGAGAAGTTGAAGATGTCCAGTTCATTCATTTTCCTGGGCAGCCTATTGCGTGGGATAAGAAAACAATAAAAATGGCGGAGAATCTCATCTATTATGTAAACATAGTTATTGTTGAGCGGTCGAGGATCAATTATTTCACCACAAAAGTGTTGTGTTTAACGTGGCTCGGGATCTCTGTTCCTTATTCGACCGCTTGTCAGAAACCGATAATAGAAAGCAAGCTAAAAAGGTCAGAAAAGCACAGTGATCTTGGCAGCAGCTAACTACGCCGCAGGTGCAGCTGCACACACCTTTTACTTTTAACAGAAAGTAACGTAAAAAGACATAGCTGACGCCCTAAGCATAACTAAAGTCATAATCCGACGTCACCATCACAATTACACCATGTGAAACACCACTAAGTCAAACTTAATGGAAAAAATTTCACCGGACCAGCATTAAGAGCAAAAAGAAGATAATCATCCGCGCGCCTTCCATATGTAACTCTTTCCTAAGGCAATAGATTAACAATGCTGATACAATTAACTGTTGCCCTATATACGTTATCACAAACAGCCCAAAGTTCAGCAAACCAACACGCCTCCGAATTCGCAGCGCTTTGCGATTTATACAACCTCTTACATGCGACGAAAGCGTCGTGATTCAGCGAAGAACCGGCAGACTTCGAGTCTCTCAGGTCGCCGATCTATAACCTTAATATCTCCACGGCGGACGACGGCTTCGTAAAGAATGCCAACGGCAAGTACAAGGAACTAATGGAGGGGGCTGACGACACAGCGAAGCAAAAGGCTTGGGCGCAACATGTCCATGGAATACTAACACACAAAGAGCAGCCAGGCGGCTCGGAAATATACGCGCAACTGGTTAACGGCCACAGTAGACGTAAAGCCTCGGCAACCATAAGAACCGCCTTAGCGACAGCGGACAGACTAAGATCCAAATACAACGAAGCAGCGGACAAAGTAAAGAAAGCACACGAGAACGCCATAAAGCACATCCGAATCGCCGTCAACGGAGCTGATACGCCGACTTTCGATAAAGCAGCCTTCGGATCAACACACGCGGGCACATGCGGTGACGGGCAGAACGGGCATGCAAACGTCGGAAAAGCTATCATCAGCGAC
>NW_027124715.1:2231-2666 GCF_001457755.1 Trypanosoma equiperdum | reverse complement strand
GCTGACAAAGCCGTCACCAAGCTGATAACTGCCTGCGAAAAAACTGCTCACCAGCCGCCCTTAACCGCAGCACTAATCACAGCTCGAATCGAAAAATTCAGAAGCAAACTAGGCGCAAAACCTGGCAGCCAAACCGGCGATGAAGTCCGGTACATCCTTGGCAAATACAAGAACAGCGGCTGCGATGGGGCAAGTGATCAAAACTGCATCAACTACAAAGTCCAATTACACAGCGGCGGAACAGGCATAACGTGGGAACGGGAACTACAATCATCCGCACAGGATCTGGAAAACGCAGTGAGGGCGAACGCCGTTCTACAAGGATACGAAACGCAAATGAAAGGCTTGCAGCTGGCAGCACGAACTGCATACGAAGCTGGAAAAATACAAGCACCAGACCAGCCCCTTACAGCGGTAATACAACCAGAGGCTCCG
>NW_027124715.1:1030-2221 GCF_001457755.1 Trypanosoma equiperdum | reverse complement strand
AGCTGGAAAAATACAAGCACCAGACCAGCCCCCTACAGCGGTAACACAACCAGAGGCTCCGAAGGTAGCCGAAACAGACGCAACGTGCGAAAAGAAGGGGAAAGAAGATAACTGCAAAGATGGATGCAAATTGGAGGGTGCAGGCGACAGTAAAAAGTGCGTAAAGGATCCGAATTACACACCAAAACAAGCAGAGGGAGGAGAGAAATATAGCAAAAACAGAACCGCAAACACCACAGGAAGCAATTTTTTTGTCATTAACAAGGCCCCTTTTTTATTTCGGGTCTTCTTCTTTAAAACTTTTAGGATTTTTGCTCAATTTCATGAAATTTATGATATTTGATATTTTGTGAAAATTTTATACTTTTCTAAGAATTTTATAAAGTTTATGCATTTTAACACTTCTTGATGAAAATACGCAGAATTTTTAAATTATTAAAAATAATGAAATTTATGATAGTGGCCTATGGGTATAAAGCGATAGGGTGATAGACTATGAAAAATGAGGGGTATTTTATTTTTATTTATTTTATTTTATGGATATTATTTAGGGTTATAATAACAAATATAATAATTATAGAAATGTATGGTGAGTGTGCATAGACTAATATTATAACTGTAGTCGCGAGAACAGAGTGAGTACTAAAAGTAGAAGCACTTAATACAATAAGAAGTGGTAAATGGAGTAATTTAGTGAATGAGTATAAAAGCGCATGATAAAAGTGATAGAAGAGCACGATGTATATTGTGAGAGGAGACAAACAAGAAGAATACGAGGGAAATGGAAGATGCATTGCTTCAAAAAAACATGACAATAGGCACCATCAAACATAAAGATATAATGAAGGGGATAATAAGGTAGATACAGAGTGCAATGTAAACGCGGAGTGAATTCTTTACAAATAAAATAAGAGACCACTGAGTGCGTATGGCGGTTGAAGGCACTTTTGCTTATGTGTTCTCCAAACTCCTCGAAACATTAATTATTTCTACTCAAAGAACTACTAAGGGTACACATAAGTGAAAAAAGTAGAGTTAAACTCACAAATGGTATGCTATTTGTCTAAAAGTACACTTCGCATCTTAATTAACGCTATGAAAGATCTAGCTGTGAAGTACGCAGCTGATGCTTAAGCGTAACCTTGAGGAGAATGCCAAAATGGCCCGAAAATTTAAAAATATAATAGCAAC
>NW_027124715.1:824-1020 GCF_001457755.1 Trypanosoma equiperdum | reverse complement strand
ATGGTATGCGATTTGTCTAAAAGTACACTTCGCATCTTAAATAACGCTATGAAAGATCTAGGTGTGAAGTACAAAGCTGACACTTAAGCATAACCTTGAGGAGAATGCCAAAATGACCAGAAAATTTAGAAATATAATAGCAAGCAGAAGAAGCCAATAAAAAAGCAAAGAAAAAACAGGAATAAAAAGGTTATGA
>NW_027124715.1:727-814 GCF_001457755.1 Trypanosoma equiperdum | reverse complement strand
TTATATGGTATGCATGTTTTTGTTATTTTCTACGTTCAAACGTGCTTAGGTTGAAAAATGAGCTTAAACGGCATCTTATTCTTTTAA
>NW_027124715.1:0-717 GCF_001457755.1 Trypanosoma equiperdum | reverse complement strand
ATGGTATGCATGTTTTTGTTATTTTCTATGTTAAACCGTGCTTAGGTTTTAAAATGAGCTTAAACAGCATATTTATTCAGTTAAAAACGATACAAAATAAAATAACGCATGTGTAGGCAACGCAGCATGCAACACCACAAATTTTCAGCCATTTCCCAAAAGTATTTCATTTCACTCACACTTTTGTGTGCTTTTAACTGAGAAAAGAAGCAATAACTAAAGGACAGATGCAAAAATGAAATAAACTAGAGCTTTTAAGTTCCATATAGGAGGATCCTCTTGAGAAAAAGCAACAGCGCCTCCTTTGCAGCCGACAGCATGCCCTTGAACAAAGCGTGAAATGAAGAACAAAGAATATAACTCTACATCGGATGCTCCGTTAAAAGCTGCAATTGCAAAGTAACGAAGGATTATACGCTTGCATCCGTCACAAAGTCTAAAACGGTAAGGACATTTCAGGAAGACATGAAAAGATGAAACAGCTAAGATACTGGAATATGTGGTTTTAAATCTGATAGTTGATCATAATATGCAGCACTAAATTCAACAGAAGGTTAACGCGATAAATACGGATTATATAACGAAAAGGAAAATAGAAATCACAGAAGGAAGCTGTGTAGTGGGAGTTATTTTGGTTGTAATTTTGAGAAGAAATGAGCATTAATGTGTGTGCTTTCGACAGAGACCGTAACAAAATTAATTATCCTTAGCCATTTC
>NW_027123893.1:10798-14524 GCF_001457755.1 Trypanosoma equiperdum | reverse complement strand
ATATTCCAGAAAAACACTGTAAATTTTGTATGTTTTTCAAGAAAAAACAAAGCAACACCAAAGATGGGGAGATGGACGCCAACGTACATGCCGCCGATACTAACTCTAAGTGCACTGATAATACACTTTGCAGCGACAGAGCCAGAAGATGCAGCAAACGCAGCCGCCGGCGACTACTGCACAATGCATGTGTATACTGAGCAGATTCAGGACACTCTAATAAGTTGGCTCACCAGCGCAGCCGATGCGACAGAAAAACTAGCCCAGCAAGAACGGTTGTTCGCCCTAGCAGCGGCTAAAAATGCTGCAACGGCAGACGGGTTGGCCTACACCATACTGCATCAGATAGTCGCCAACAGGCTAAAACAACAGGCAGCGAACCAGCACAGAGCCGAGAAAGCAATATCAACAGCACTTAGAACGTTCGCACACAAAGCCGGTGAGACCGCAATTCTAGCCGCAGCAATAGAACAATCTGAAGTAAAAACATGGATCCACGACGAACAGGAAGTCAGCCCCGAGGTTTTAACGGCATCGGGCGGAGCAAACACAAAAATCTGCAAGGCCGCGTCGACGAGCAGTGTCCAGCGAACGAAGCAGTGCAAGGATAGCGGCGGCAAACACCACAAAGCAAGGGAAATCGGTGGAGTGCTCAAAAGCGCAAAAAACGTTAACCTCTACAGCACCAAAGACTTGAAAGGCCGGAAGCTGGAGGTATTATTCGAAGCGCACGGAGACCTTTCAAGCGGCGCAACTTGGGCACCAGCCGCCATCAAGACACACTGCGAAAGACACGGCGGCGTCAAAGCAGCCGCATCGGGACCAATCAAGGGCATAGCAATCCAGACAGTCAAAATAAGCAGCGGCTTAAAACCAACAACAATAACGTTAAACGATGCCAAGAACGATGACAGCCAAAGAAACACTGAACTCGCAACAGACGAACAGCACCTGTTAACCGACGACAAGGAAGTAGCGACAGCGCTGCTAGCGGCTCAGGCAGCGGTGACGGACAATCTACAACCGCTGGGCTCAGAGGCGATCTCAGCCATTGCGACTATGCCCGAAGCGCAAGCATTCCACAAGGCGGCAAAGAAGCTGGGGCAGGCTACACCACAGGCGACGCCCACGGCGGAAAACATAGCAAAAGTCTTGTTCGGAAAAACGGAAGGTACTGTCGAAGCGAATGTTGTAGCACCCCTAAAAAGTGACAGTAACTCTATCCCGACCGGGGAAACGCCAATAACGGGAAGCAGCGATAGTATTGCAAGAGGCGCAAAAATCGACGAGGCCCTGGCTTATTATTATGTAAAAAATCTACAAAAAGCAACGCAAACCATAGGAGGAACAAAGAACAAAGAAAACGGAAAAGCAGATTCGACAGAAAAATCAGAAGACAAAAAAGATGGGAATAATAAAGCAACCGCAACTGAATGCAAAGCCACTGAAGAGGGTAAATGTGACAAGACAAAATGCGATTGGAACGCTGAGAAAAAACAGTGCAAAGTTAAAGAGGGCGCGGCTGTTATTTCTGCTGTAATTAAGGCCCCTCTTGTGCTTGCGTTTTTGCTACTAGCATAACACTTTTAAGAATTATTGGTAAAAGATCTTCGCTCAATTTTATAAAAATTATGAAATTGTTAAAATTTGACATGTTTTGGTGCTTTTTAATTAAAATGTGCAAATTAGTAAAATGTTTTTTGAAAACATAAAAAATATGAAAAATTTTCAATGTGCATGACAGTGACCTATAAGTGAGAAGTATTATTGTATTAGTGAATAAAAAAAGCGATGCTATAAATTTTGCTATTTTTTCATTATATGGATGCTGGTTAGCGTTGTGGTATTAAGGATAATGATAGGAAGTGAGTGTTGTGAAAGTGTGTATATACTAATAAAATAATGAACGTGGTGTTACAGAACAACTGGACAGTCAAAAGTGTTGCACGTAAAACAATGATAGTGGTGCGATAAAGGTGAAGGAGAAATGGAGATGGAATATGGAACCTTCAAAAACTAACATGATGTTGGGTATCAACGTCAACAAGTAGATGACCGATGGAGCGGAGGGGGAGATACAGTCCAGTATGTAAGGAAGATAAAGAATCTGAGCTACAAGGAGGCAAGGCGACCAAAAAAAGAAAATTAGGAGGGAAAAACAAACGGAACCAACGGAATGAACACAATACAACAAAAAATAAAATGATGCAACATGAGCCAGTAATTTCAGTATTTCACTATAAATGGATAGGTTTTGTTGCATAAACGACTGTAAAGACTTGATTTTTAATCTGATTGCAAGTCCTAATATCCAGCTGTGAAGAAGAAACATATAAAGAAGAACAAATTGCTTATTTGTGAGATAATTTTAGAGTCACAATCTCATCAGATGTAGTAATAAGCGGTAATATTTGTGAAAAACAATATGGTACTATCGTAATTAGAGTATTAAAACTATAACTTCTAATGAATTAACGTGAACGGTAAAAGAAGAATAAAAACGAGAAACCCGCTTAAAATAGCGGATTTATGAAACAGTAGATGATTTTTATAAAGAGAGAGAGAGAATCAGTGGCGATACTTCTCTAATTCTCCTTTTGAATACCGGTGAGACATTTACTTCTGTCAAGAAGCGAGCAACTAATCCACATAAAAGTCGTCTTCAATGGAGAGTTATCGTCGTGTGTTATCAAAAAAAACCGTAAAGGAAGGCAATTTGGTGCACCAAATTATCCAGGTATAAACGGCATCAGACCAAAGCGAATTGAGACACGCACAAGTACAAACGAAATGTCAATTATGTCAGGTCGAATAAAAAACAGCCCATTTATTAAGACACAAACTGAAGCATGTCAAGTAAAAGATGATATAAGCCGCTGAAAATCATAAATTTTCAGTGTTTCATATACAGATATATATATATATAAAGACTTGTTTTCTAATTGAAACTGGAAACGTGTCGAAAACCAAAATTTACGTTAACTTTTTAAAAACTTTCCATGGGTTTATGTGGTGAAGCTGAACTGTGCACAAGTTGAACATATGAAAAACACAGCAATTTAGAGTGATAATTTGCCTATTTTCTTAGTGTGCTACTTTTCGTTATTTTTATAAAGTTGTCTAATGTTTATAATTTTTGGTGAAAGAAATACGTGCTATTTTTGTTTTTTTTTCATTTTTTAAATGGTATGAAATCATGAACTTGATTTAGAATTTTTTAAATAAATTTTTTAACCTACAATGGAAATAACGCGCTAACAAACAGTAGTTTTGTGTTTGTTACACCTGTAGCCATTTTGATTTTTTTATTTCTCTCTTAGGTATTAGATATCAACGCGTTTAGAAGGTAAACGTAGCCAACAGAAGATAAGCTGTGTTTTTTCCCCGATATTTCACTAACTCACACACGAGCCGTTTTTACAAGCACAGAATAACTTTTTATTTTTATTTTTTTAGCCCGTAGAAACTACCGAAAAAGATTAGAAATGTCTTGGCAAAAAAATCTATGGCAAACCGTTACGATGTTTATTCTCTGACTCTTTTAGTTTCAGTCCTTTCAACTTGCTTAATTTGTCGCTATGTCGACGTTGCAGCTGGAATGAGGCTATTAAAAGTGGTTTGACAGCCCATCTGCGAACTGAGCGAGGAACTAGGCACATACGCAGGCGCAGCAATAAAAAGCAGCAACGAGCAGTTGAAAGCAATACAAAACAGTAAAGTAGCAGA